>NC_044278.2:87422360-87722360 GCF_004027225.2 Strigops habroptila
AAGGTCTGTCGAGCGAAACCACAGCTATGCTGCTCGACTCCGCCCACGTCCAGCCATTAACCCCTGCCGACGCTAGGCAGCTGGCAAGAGCGGTGCTAACTGGCCCGCTATTCCTTCTCTGGAAGGAAGCATGGTATCTCGAACTGCAAGGCCGTATACAAGCTGCAGCGGCAGATCCTACACATCCCCTCCGACAGTCCACCTTTGATAGATTAGCTGGGAGAGGGGAAATGGTAACTGCAGCGCAACAGGCAACAGGACTCAGAGGCCGGGAGCTTCAGGCATCCACTGATGCCTCTAGGCAGGCGTATCGTGCCATTTTAAAATTTGGGAAGTCGGTTGAGCCTTGGACAACAATAAAGCAAAAAATCAACGAGCCTTTTATGGACTTCTGTGGCAGGCTGCAGGCTGCCATTGAAGTATCAGGTCTGCCAGAAGCAGCTAAAGGACCTGTTTTATTAGATTGCATTCGACAACAATCTAATCCCCAAGTAAAAGAAATAGTGAACACATTGCCAGAAAGGGCATCCCTTACAGAAGTCATAAGAAAAGTGGTGACAGCCGAAAGCAACACTGGGCAGGTCGTGCAGGCAGTGTTAGAAGCAGTAGGAGCAGGTGGTGATGTAATCTGTCATAAGTGCGGACAACGTGGGCACGTTAAGGCTACCTGCAAGAAAGGCAGTGATAAACCTCAAGGACCTTGCTGGAATTGTGGTAAACAAGGCCATATAGCCAGGCAATGTCGTAAGCCACAGTCGGGAAACCAAAGTGGGGGCCCAAAGTACGGGGGTTTGGGCCCCCAAACTACTGGCCATCTGCCTCCCCAGTCAAAGATACTCGCTCAAACCAGTTCCCAGGACGAGACCCCAACGTGGCCCTGGTCTTAGACATGGACAGGCGCCCTGTCGTCCCCGTAGAAGTAACTCCAGTGAGAGGAGGATACCCAAGTAGGTTATTGATTTCAATGCTCATGGACACCGGAGCAGACGTCACCGTAATCTCCTGGAGGATTTGGCCGACCTCGTGGCCAAGCCAACCGGGGGGTCACGTCACCGGGGTGGGAGGGGATACTAACATTCTTGTAAGCTCGCAGCCAATGATGTTTATAATAGATGATGAAGAGCAGGGAAAACAGTTGGTTGCCACAGTGACTCCTGTTATTGCTAGGATAGAACAAGCCCTGTTAGGCCGAGATGCACTCCGTCAAATGGGAATTACTATGAAGGATTTTTAGGGGGGGCCACTGCTCAACCTGACCCACAACAAGATAGAATTACTTGGCTGACGAATGATCCGGTTTGGGTGGAACAGTGGCCCCTCACTCAAGAAAAATTACAAGCAGCCAAGGAAATTGTGAAGGTAGAAGCTCAAAGTGGTCATCTTGAGCCTTCTACTAGTCCATGGAACACCCCGATATTCGTAATTCGAAAGAAAAACAAAAACAAATGGAGATTACTCCATGACCTGAGAGCTGTGAATGCGCAGATGGAAGCGATGGGACCTTTGCAAACTGGTCTGCCGCTTGTTTCTGCTATCCCACAGGATTGGTATATCATAATAATTGATATTCGAGATTGTTTTTTCAGCATCCCTCTTGCCCTGGAAGACCGGAAAAGGTTTGCCTTTACCCTACCTGCAATCAATTTGGAGGAGCCAGCAACACGCTGGCAATGGACAGTCCTGCCACAAGGTATGAAAAACTCACCCACAATGTGCCAGCGTTACGTGGCTAAGGCGCTGGAGGGTATCAGGGAAAAGTGGAGTTCAACAAAGGTTTTGCATTACATGGATGATATCCTGATGGCTGCAGAGGACAGAGCCGTCCTGGATTCCTTGTTCCAACAGGTGCAGACCAATTTACAGCAATTCGGGTTAAACATAGCAGAGGAGAAGATTCAAAAGGGTAGTACACTCAAATACTTGGGAACGGAAATTAGGGGAGAGCAGGTCACTGCCCAACCTATCCAAATAAATCCAGAAATTAAGACACTTAACGATGTTCAAAAGCTAGTGGGGGCCATTCAATGGTTGAGAACTTTTGTTCCGATCCCCAATGACCTAATGGAACCTTTTTATGACCTGCTAAAGGGTAACCACATTTGGGAACCACGCACTCTTACAGAGGAGGCGCGAAAGGCGTTGGTAGAAATCCAACGCAGAACAGAGAAATTTGCCCTTATTCGCATACAACCAGGCAAGGACATCATTTTAGCCTGGGCCTTTACCAAAGGAGGCTGTTTTGGAATGCTAGGACAAGACAGAAAGAAGGAATTGTGTCCCCTGTTGTGGGCATACTCTTCAAAGGGAAATGACAGCTTTGTGAGGTGGAGCAAGGTTGCAGTTTTGGTAATGGAATCTTTAAGAAAATCAAGCAGAAAAACATTTGGCAAGGAACCAGATGTCATCTGGCTGCCCTGGACTAAAAAACAGGTGACAGAACTGATGGAGAACGAAGTAGAGCTGCAATTATCTCTAAGTACATACCATGGGAAGGTTGAGACAGGAAAGGTAGAGCTCTGGAAAAGATACATGGATGCATTACAGCCCTCACTGCAGTTGAGAGTGCTTGATAATCCCCAGCCTGGGCTGACATATTTTACCGATGCATCCTCTGTCACAGACACAGCAGTGGTGGTCTGGAAGGAAGCCAATAAATGGGAAAAACTAATCTGGGTAGAAGCAGGGAAGAGTGTTCAATGGCTAGAGGCAAAAGCTATGTGTCTAGCGCTTGAACAAACTCCTGAAAAACATATTAATGTCTGTACAGACTCTATGTACGTGTACAAATTGGTTCAATCAATGAAGAGAGGAGGATACGCTAACGGGGACATTTCAAATGCATTACAAGAAGCATTAGGAAAGCGAACTGGTACAGTCACAGTGATTCACATCAATAGCCACCAAAATTGCCCTGGTCCACTGGTGGAAGGTAACACAAAAGCAGATTCTGCTGCAAAAAGGTTGTGGACGTTACAACAGGCTAGTGAACTACACCGGAAGCTACATATTGGTGCAAAAGCATTGGCAAAAGAATGTAATATTCCTATTAGAGAAGCTCGGGAAGTTGTCGCTACTTGTCCCTATTGCCAGCATTCCCCATTATGGGAGGCTGGAGTGAATCCTAGAGGGCTGCAAGCACGAGAGTTATGGCAGACAGACTTTACAGAATGTTCACTCATGGCCCCTAGGAAACACCTTGCGGTTACAGTTGATACTTATAGCGGTGCAATAATGGCCACACCACACATCAAGCAGACGGGAAAGACAGTCATACAACACTGGGTCACCGTCATGGCCTGGCTGGGAACCCCAAAAACGATTAAAACAGATAATGGGCCTTGTTTTAGAAGCACATTAGTTGAAGATTGGTGCAAGAAGTGGGACATTGAATTAAAACACGGGATCCCATACAACTGTCAGGGCCAGGGGATTGTGGAGCGCGGTCATCGTGCGCTCAAGGAAAAAATTAAGATCCTTGGAGAAGAAGAAGGGTATTCGGGAAAAATACCGACAGATCAACAAAATAATATCTTAAATCGAGCCCTGTTAGCTTTAAATCACTATATTAGAGGACATGAACAGTATTCGCCAATAGAAAAACAGTATTTAAAACAACAAGTAGCTACCTTTCCCCAGGTGCGAGTTAAATTTCCAGGGGAACTACAGTGGGAATCCGGGTGGAGGCTGCGTACAATTGGAAGAGGGTATGCAGCAGTAGAAAAGGAGGGATTGCTGAGATGGGTACCTAGCAGATGTATTAAGGCGGAATTAAAGGAGGATCAGAATAAAACTAATGAAAATTGTGAGTTCTTGTCCGCAGGACTGGATTGTCGGACGCCCTCGCAACCGGTACATCTCAGTGACGAATGAAGATGACAAGGAAGAGGATCAGACCTGATGCTTCTACAGCAAGGGGGAGTGTGCGCTGCACTAGAGGAAGAGTGTTGTGTATATGCAGACCACACCAGAATAGTAAAAGACACTATGACCAAATTGCAGAAAGGTCTGGAAAAAACGAAGGAGGGAACGAGAGGCACAGCAAAGTTGGTTTACGTCATGGTTCAACCATTCACCATGGCTGACCACCCTGATATCTACCTAATGGGACCAATCACAATGATTGTAATAGCAGTGATTTTGGGACCCTGTCAAGCTCGTTTCATTTGTTAAGAGTCAATTAGAGAGTGTTAGCATTAGATTAATGGCATTTTAGCGATTGCTCTAAGACTGTTTTCGTTTAAAACTCCCTTTAGCTATCCCTAGTTATACACCATTACTCTCAGTTGTTCTCCAGTTATCCTGTTTGGCGTGCCTTATATTTTCTATTTAAACTTATAATGTATATTTTTAGAATTTTTATAAGAAATAATGTAGAAACAGCACACATTTGCTAGGTTTGCACACAAGTTTTATGACACGTATTTTTAGGATTGTTTTATCTTAATCACCTTATTGGTGCATAGGGAGGGGGGATATGTAGGTAGTTAAGGTATGGCGGCCGGAAGATATCGCGATGTACGGAAAGAGAGAGCCCCTCCCTAGGTACTCTCACAAGCCCCATAGCATGGAGAGGGGAATTGTGGGGCTAGGCTGGACAATACCATAAAAGGTAAAATTTGTTAACCTGCCCTTCTGATTGGGTCAGAACAGGTACTTCCGTGTGGCCGGAAGGTATAAAGCACCTGCTGTTGTTTAATAAAACGCTATTTGGTCATCCTCCATATTGGTGTCTGTGATCTTCTAGCCCTAAGCCAGGGGTTGGCTTAGTTCTGCAAGTCTTGGCTGAAGCAACGCAGCAACACTTATACACATAGCTGAGAATTTTTTAATTGGTTCTCAATACTAGGCTTCTAGGCCTCTATTAAGGCACTTGATTAGGGTGGCTAATTGACTTTCTAAAGAGCCAGACAGTTACAACCCTGCTGAATGACAAATTATAGGTTGTCAATCCTATCAGAAATATGTGCACATATATTTTTTTGTTTACTTTCAAAGGGAGGTTTAAGTTAGGCACATATATTTGACTGAAGGACTTAATCTACCCTGACAGAAAAATTTATAGATTTATATAAATGTGTACACTAATGGGGGTGGGGGGGAAGGGGAGGGGAACCCCACCACATATATGAAGAAAAATAAATCTGATTATAAGAATCATAATTACATTGGAAAATCCTTATTAGAATGTAACACAGAATTTCAAACTATAAACTGAAAAAATGAGTAAAAAGTGCTTGTATTACACAGTTTATTCTGAGTAAATACCAACAAAATCTTTGTACAATACCATATCATCATCTGTTCTTTGTGGGACACATTTCCCATTAAAAAATCTGCATAAATACACCTTGTAGTGTTTTTAGGAAGAATATGGAGGGATGAATTAATTGTGTGAGAAACTATGGACTAGGATATTGTTTATTAAGATTTATGTTAAGCTCAATGTAAAGGTTAGGCAACAAAGATGTGAAATCGCTTATGCAGACAGAAACTCGGACACTGCTTGAGTAAGATAAGATAACCACAATCGCGAGATAACCGCCAGACTTCCAGGAACCGACAGAAACAGGACAAACAACCCCAGATAAGGACATGTGAATGAGGGGTCAACTATGGGATAAAGGAGAAAGACTTCTTATTTCGGCCTCAACGACCACCAGGAGGTAGAAAACGACCCCCTAACAACAACTGAAGCATGCGCAGAGTACCTCCACTACTTCATGAACACGGAAGTAAAGATGTATAAAAAGGGACTGTTTGAACTGCTCAGCACGGCAGTGGCGGAGCGCAGACTCCCCTGTCGTCCAGCGCTGTTTTTGCTCATATTCTACTTGCTATAATTAATAAAATTTTAATTGGATTATGATCCGTTGTGGTCACAATTTATGACAATTTCTGGTGCCGTGACTCGGATAAGGAACGGTGGGCTTTGGTCCTCCGGGGAGGCGCCCCGCGACATTTCGCGGCCCCGCGACCAACAGCTCACTCCAACCTTACCGACGAACCTAAATTCTAGGATATTGAGCAAAAAAAGGACCGGTAAAATCCCATAAAATTCTGTGCACGGGAGTCCGGACGAAGACGCAGGACGCGTAAGTATACTGCGAAGTTGTTCGCGGGTTCGCCGTTCGGGCGGGATTGGGTATCCTGGATTATAACGAATGAGAGGTTCGATATACTGAACCAAGCGAGTGTGGACCCTTTAGTACTGCGTTTTCCACCTCCCGCGAGGGACTGGGCCAGGAATAAGGGGAGCGAGTGAGTGTGTGTTTGTGGATAATCCAGAAGATGGGGGCGAAGGGCAGCAAGCCTTCGACTCCCATGGGGAGGGTACACACTGTACCTAAAAATACCCCTCTGGCACATATCTTAGACAATTGGAGATATTCCCCTGGAACCCTAGGGAAAGATAAGCAAAAAATGATAGAATATTGTACTAAGATATGGGGAGGGAAGAAGATTTCTAAAAATGTCTTTTGGCCAGTCTATGGGTCAGAAGAAGATTGGGTAAGACAGCAATTAAACCTCTGGGTTAATAATAAAAATCCCCTTAACCCGGAGGAGAGTCAATATGCGGAAGTGTGGCTAGAAAGACCGAGAGCTAGACTTTATCCGCTGAATGAAATAAAAACTAAACAAAAGAAAAAGAAGGAAGAGTTAGACGAAACCCTTCTAACCCCCCCTCCTTACATTCCTCCTCCTGCTCCCACAGAAGTCCCCAGAGCGCCCACTCCCCCACCAGAGTCGGAACAAGGGTCTCCCCCTCTTCCTAGACGCGTAACTAGAAGTCAAAAAGGGGCAGCTCAGATGTACCCCCTAAGGGAAATACCCATGGGGGGACCTCAACCTGTGATCGGATATATTTCCGTACCCCTAAACTCGGCTGACCTACGAGATTTTAAAAGAACCGAATTGGGAAACTTAATTGAGGACCCACTGGGAGTGGCAGAAAGATTAAATCAATTTTTGGGACCAAACCTTTATACTTGGGATGAGATGCAATCTATCCTTGGTCAATTATTTACTACCGAGGAAAGAGATATGATTAGACGAGCAGGAATGAGACTGTGGGATGCTCAACATGCCCAGGGACCCCAAGCAGAGAGTCAGGGGCTCTATATCTTAGGGGACCGGAGTCATCATGAGCCCTTGATAAAATTAAAAATAGGTCCCCATAAACAAGAGTTCACCTTTTTAGTAGACACTGGGGCTGAGAAATCAACTATTAAGCAAATACCTGAGGGATGTAAAGTTTCCCCTGAAAAGGTACAAGTAATTGGGGCAAAAGGAGAACCCTTTAAAGTAAGCAAAATCAAAAATGTGGTATTCGAAACTGAAAATAAATTTGGAATGGGTGAACTCTTGCTCGTCCCTGAAGCAGAATTTAATCTGTTAGGACGAGATTTAATTGTTGAATTGCAATTAGAAATTAAAGTGAAAAATCAGGAGCTAACAGTGTCTGCTTATCCTTTAACCGTGGATGATCAAAAACAAATTAACCCCGATGTCTGGTACTCTCCGGACACAATTAGTAGACTGAAAATCCCACCGATTAAAATCCAACTTTCCGAACCCCACATACCTGTGAGGGTAAGGCAATATCCCATATCCCTAGAAGGACGGAGGGGATTAAAACCAGAAATTGATCGATTGTTAGCACAAGACACTTTGTGTCAAAAATTGTTAAAGATCTACCTGAAAGCTTGGGGATTAAGTGGGAATACCATACACCATGGCATCCACAAAGTTCGGGAAAAGTTGAAAGGATAAATGGAGAAATCAAAACTATTTTGACTAAATTAATGATAGAAACCAAATTATCATGGATTAAGTGCCTACCCATGGCACTATTAATTCTCAGAACCAGACCCCGAGCAGATGTAGGAATATCAGCGTTTGAAATGGTGTATGGAATGTCTTATAGAATTGAAAGTCCACAAACAAATGTTTTAATTCGAGACCGTGTGATTAATGAATATGTTTCACAATTAGCAGAACATCGTAACAAGCTTTGGGAACATGGACTGATTGTACAACGACCCCCGTTGGACTTAAAAATTCATAATGTTAAACCTGGGGATTGGATATTGATTAAAGTGTGGAAGGAAGAAACCCTAAAACCCAATTGGGAGGGACCTTATCTTGTTTTGCTTACAACAGAAACAGCTGTCCGAACTGCTGAGCGTGGATGGACTCATGCCAGTCGCATTAAAGGCCCAGTGACGAGACCCCACTGGAAAGTAATCAGTACTCCAGTTAAAGCTGCAAAGTGGGAAGCCTATATAAACAGGCAGAAAGCCCGAAACAGCTGTTCTCCTGAAGAATTCCCTTGCTGCCGAGAAGATGGTACACCCCGTGGCTCGAAGCAACCGAGTCGACGGGCGAGGCAGAGGAGGAACAAACTGTGGAGAAAAGAACCAGAACGATGGGACACAAAAGCAGCAATGGCCGAACTTCCCCAGGACTGGTAAAATATACTTAAATTGGCAAAATTGACAGACACCCTTTTTTCTGGTATACCGTTAGTTTTGTTATTGATAATAACCCAAGCAAATGGAAACCCTCATGAACCTATGGCTTGGAAAGTATATAATTTACCAGAGTCAAAATTAGTATCTATTAATGAAGATGAAGATTGTTGTGAATGCATTATGCCACGTGGGAACTATGCCTTTTGTAATTGTGAGGTGTTACCTTGTGAGTGTTATGATAAATGTTGGGATTGTGGAAAAAGGTTTGTTCGCAGTGCCGAAAATGAAAGTAACGTCTAATAAACAATAATAGGATAAAAAGAAAAAGGGGGGATTGTGAGAAACTATGGACTAGGATATTGTTTATTAAGATTTATGTTAAGCTCAATGTAAAGGTTAGGCAACAAAGATGTGAAATCGCTTATGCAGACAGAAACTCGGACACTGCTTGAGTAAGATAAGATAACCACAATCGCGAGATAACCGCCAGACTTCCAGGAACCGACAGAAACAGGACAAACAACCCCAGATAAGGACATGTGAATGAGGGGTCAACTATGGGATAAAGGAGAAAGACTTCTTATTTCGGCCTCAACGACCACCAGGAGGTAGAAAACGACCCCCTAACAACAACTGAAGCATGCGCAGAGTACCTCCACTACTTCATGAACACGGAAGTAAAGATGTATAAAAAGGGACTGTTTGAACTGCTCAGCACGGCAGTGGCGGAGCGCAGACTCCCCTGTCGTCCAGCGCTGTTTTTGCTCATATTCTACTTGCTATAATTAATAAAATTTTAATTGGATTATGATCCGTTGTGGTCACAATTTATGACAATTGTGATACTTCACCTGTGAACTATATACAGTAGTTGCCCGCTCTGTGTTTTCTGGGGGGGGAACTATTGCAAATTACAGTAGCAGTCTTGAGGTTGTGAGGACTTTAAGTCTGTTATCTCAGAAACTTTCAAGGTTAGAAATGAGTGTATCTATCACAATTATGAAAAATTATGCTGCATTAGACAACAGTAACTTTTATGGTCATTGTATTACCATACTTTCATATCTCATTTTGTGAGGCATAGGAGAAAGAAGTGTTTAAAGTGGAAAATATTAGTTTAGGAACAAGGACTGAAACTGCCTGGGCAGTTTCAGAATTTAGCTGTGCAGAATTTAGCATAGCTGTCACATATGAATCAAAAGGTTTTCCTTTACAGTCAATCGAAAGGATCTTTCAAGGTACACAGCAGCTCACTCATTTTAAATACATTCTTCAGGATTACATGAATCTCATCAGGTATGGTGAAAACTGAAAAATGGCAGAAATGGCAGCAAAGCTACAGGGGGAAAGAGTAACCTGACTAGAACTACATAAACAACTTGGCAAAAAAAAAGTTATGTACCTTAAATGTATCTTCTGATTCCCCTTTTAACATCCATATGCCCCAGTGCTTCAACAGAAATGCAAGAAGTTTCAGCCCTGCCTTTGACCCCCCAGTTTAAAATACAGAACATTAAAAAAGGTATTTAAGGAAATTCTGGTCTATATATCCATACCGAGTTAAACGACAGCATTTGAGAATCTCCATCAGCAGCACATTTTTTTTAAAAGATTATGTCATAATTTTGTCATAAAAAAACCCCAACAAACCAGCATCTACTGAACTGAAATAGTTCCTTCTTTCCATTTGATTAGAGAAAGTAACAATGTGCATATCAAAAGCTCAAACTTAGCGCATTGTGATTTAACTTCTTGTCAAGAATTTGACAATAACTTTATGTTAATTTGTTGAATCTTTTGTTGTTTCCTTGTTTGATCTGTAAAAAAAAAATAAAAAATCCATGAAATTCAAGCTTCTCAATGTTTCCTCCATGCAATGTTACATTAGTTTGGAGGAAGGGCAGGTATTTTGGGAGAATCATACTTCTTCCTGTCACCACAGCTAATGAGGCACAGGAAACCATTGACTGTTGTTTGATCAAGCATACAGAACAAGCAACTGTTAGGAGGCACATTCTTCTTCTGAGCTGAAGCCATCTGCAGCCAATCCCAGCAGGTTCTCCTTCAGGGCTGTAAGGGCAAAATAAGAATACAGATTGTTTCTACTTACTATATCATTCTAGCAGAGCTTAAGTCAGCACAGAGGGGAAAATCTAAATAAACACATACAGATGTCTGATTTTCCTAGGAAGTTTTCCGTGTATTGTGCATACAACCTTTTGAACATCCAAGAGATTGTTTGAAAAAAAAAATTAAAATGAAAGCTTTTAACAAATCTTGTACATCAGGAGAAAGCAATTATGAGAAGCAAGATCCACATCTGCCAATACTTGATTTTAATTATTTATTTAATAGGTATTTTTGGACAAACAGACTTAGTCACTACCAGATGTACTATGCCTGTGTTAACAATCTGAGGTAATTGACTCTTCCATTTGCATTTTGCCAATTACCACACATCCAAACTGAATCTCTTTCCTTCTCTCTCTCTTTTTAAATTCACTAGGAGTTTAAAGAATTATAAAACAAAAGATTAGGAAAGATAAGGAATGTCATTAAAATGTGATTGCACTCAAGATTAGGTGCCAGTGATTACCTTCTGTGATAAAGCAGAAACAAATGATTTGAGAACTTTCTTGTTTTTACACAGTACTCTTGAGTGCTCCTCTAAAATATCTATCTTTTTGGTATGTAAAACTACCCCAAGATTTGTAAAAATAAACCAAAACAAAACCAAAACACACAACTTGGATGAATGTAGGAATTATATTAGATTGAATAGCATATAAGTATTTTCTCAAAAATTGAGACAAGGGGAAGAACAGAGCAATTTATTTGTGCATTCTGTACATGTTTAACATTCAGTTTATTCAGGACAGTATTTTAGCTATTATTTTCTGATATTGGTAATTAGCATGTAATACTGATTTATAAATCTGTCTATAATTATACCATCTAGCTAAAGAAATTGAATTTGCAAAGCTAACTAGCACAAAGCCTCAATTATCAGTTGATTATAATCATTCCACAGTGTGACAAGTGAGTTGTCATCAGCCCAGTAGTTGTGAGGAGAATAAATGCAGCAAAAATACCAAGCAGAAATTATTTCAGTCAGTGAAGGAAAAAAGAAATCTTTATTTGGGAAGTTCAATAAAGTAAATCCAATTGCTTCAAGATAGACAGAATTAATGAGCTAAGATATTTTTCTAATAAGGACCATACCTTTCAAGGTCTTTGGCCATTTCTCTCCTCTAATTTAACTGGAAGATAAGCAGTTTTATTTGCTTATAAAAGCAAATATTTCTAAAACTTTTCATTTTCATCACAACCCAGGTACACTCAGAATATTTCTTACTATCAATTTTACGGTTATGTAAATATTGCCACCCGAGCAGACTTGCCCTGTTTTAGAAAGATGCTGTGATTACAGAGGTAAACTGGGACAGAGATACTTTTGACTCTTAGTTCTACTCAGATTTTGAACTAGATTTCAACCATCTAAGTTTAGGCATTTAATTGAAATGCCTTGATTAGGAACATAGTCTCTTCAGGACTCTCCTAATGGTGAGTAGGGAGTGATTTCAGACATTTGAAAGGTGAGTCAGGAATTTATTGGGCCAAATTGCCCACTAGAGATGCATATCTCTGTCTTAAGTAACTACCTAACTCAAGCATTTCTTTGTGCATATGGCCAAGCCACTCAGGTCTTCTACAAACAGAATCTAGGTGAAATGCTCTATACTCTATTGCAGAGGCTGAGCAATCCTGTACAGTGTGTGGAGGAAGTTAGTCAAGTGTCGGGGTGCTAGTATTGTGAGCAGGCAGTGAGACTGTACTGCCAGCCAGCAAGGCCTCAGGCTTAAACTAAAACGATAGAGAGAGCAAGATCAAGTTTGGGGAATCAAGGGGGGAATCTCCACTTCCTTCCTTACACCTGCGCCCATGCCTATCCTGTTAAACTATTGATAGTAGACTATTGACTACTGTTAAACCTATGAGTATCTCAGACCTGGTTAGCTGTCTAAGGAAGAAATAATGTGAACTGGACTGGGACTGCAGACCATACATAGCAGAAGTTTAAGAACTTCCTTCAAGCTCAAATTCAGAACTGTAGACTTTCTGTTCAACTGAGGCTTCAGTCCTTCCAGCTTTTAGTTTGCAGATAAGGAGATGCCCTGTTCATGCTTACTCAGGGGTCCGGAGGGAATCTGACTCTTCCTCTTCCTGAGGAACTGTTAACCATCACAACTATATTCTGTAATATCTGAACTATGAATCTACATATCATCTAAAATTTAGAGGACTCATGTTTTCTATTAGAAGTCAGAAATATAATTCAATTTTCTGTTGAGATTTTTCTGTGTGTGCCTTTTTACATTAAATTGCATGTACTTCCAATGAGAAATATTTTATATTATTAATGCAAAACTGTTGTTAGTCTTCCACCTTAGGTATTTTTGGAGTTGTAGATTTTGAATTTGGACCTTCCACAGTTGATGCAAGTACTCTGTGCAGCTCTTCACACATCATTTCTTCTGGTCTGACCATGTTTACTACGTTAGCTAAGTTACATTTATAACTTGGCTTTGGAGCTGAGCAGCTCAGCATTGTGAGGATTTATATATACATGCCTGGAAGCAGAAACAAGAAATAGTATACCTTACTAACATGCAGTTATTCTAACTAGTCCACTTATACCTCTTTATACTAGTAGCTATTACGATACTTATACCAGTAGGTATCCATGTAAGATGTTTCTTAAAGGTGCATGGTTTAGGGCTCAACAGTCTTTCATAGAATCATAGAATCATAGAATCATAGAATCGTAAGGGTTGGAAAGGACCTTAAGATCATCTAGTTCCAACCCCCTGCCATGGGCAGGGACACCTTGCACTAAACCACGTGGCTCAAGGCTCTGTCCAACCTGGCCTTGAACACCGCCAGGGATGGAGCATCCACAACCTCCCTGGGCAACCCATTCCAGTACTTCACCACCCTCACTGTAAAGAACTTCTTCCTTATATCTAGTCTAAACTTCCCCTGTTTAAGTTTGAACCCATTACCCCTTGTCCTACCACTACAGTCCCTAAGGAAGAGTCCCTCCCCAGCATCCTTGTAGATCCCCTTCAGATACTGGAAGGCTGCTATGAGGTCACCACGCAGCCTTCTCTTCTCCAGGCTGAACAGCCCCAACTCTCTCAGCCTGTCTTCATATGGGAGGTGCTCCAGCGCACTTATCATCCTCGTGGCCCTCCTCTGGACTCGCTCCAACAGCTCCATGTCCTTTTTATGTTGAGGACACCAGAACTGTACGCAGTACTCCAAGTGAGGTCTCACGAGAGCAGCGTAGAGGGGCAGGATCACCTCCTTCGACCTGCTGGTCACGCTTCTTTTGATGCAGCCCAGGATACGGTTGGCTTTCTGGGCTGCAAGCGCACACTGCCGGCTCATGTTAAGCTTCTCGTCAACCAACACCCCCAAATCCTTCTCCTCAGGGCTGCTCTGAATCTCTTCTCTGCCCAGCCTGTAGCAGTGCCTGGGATTGCCCCGACCCAGGTGTAGGACCTAGCACTTGGCTTGGTTAAACTTCCTAAGGTTGGCATCGGCCCACCTCACAAGCGTGTCAAGGTCCCTCTGGATGGCATCCCTTCCCTCCAGCGTATCAACCGAACCACACAGCTTGGTGTCGTCAGCAAACTTGCTGAGGGCGCACTCAATCCCACTGTCCATGTCGCCGACAAAGATGTTGAACAGGACCGGTCCCAACACCGATCCCTGAGGGACACCACTCGTTACAGGTTTCCAACTGGACATCGAGCCATTTACCACAACTCTTTGCGTGCCGCCATCGAGCCAGTTTTTTATCCACCAAGTGGTCCATGTATCAAATTGATGTCTCTCCAATTTAGAGACAAGGATGTCATGCGGGACAGTGTCGAACGCTTTGCACAAGTCCAGGTAGATGACATCAACTGCTCTGCCGCTGTCCATCAGTTCCGTGGCTCCATCATAGAAGGCCACCAAATTGGTCAGGCAGGATTTCCCCTTAGTGTAGCCATGTTGGCTGTCACCAACCACCTCGTTGTTTTTCATGTGCCTTAGCATGTTTTCCAGGAGAAACTGTTCCAAGATTTTGCCAGGCACAGAGGTGAGGCTGACTGGTCTGTAGTTCCCCGGGTCTTCCACCTTCCCCTTCTTGAAAATGGGGGTTATATTGCCCTTCTTCCAGTCATCAGGAACTTCACCTGACTGCCAGGATTTTTCGAATATGATGGACAGTGGCTTAGCAACTTCATTCGCCAGCTCCTTCAGGACCCGTGGATGGATTTCATCAGGTCCCGTGGACTTGTGCACGTTCAGGTTCTTAAGATGGTCTCGAACCTGATCCTCTCCTACAGTGGGCCTAAGGTCTTCGTTCTCACAGTCCCTGCATTTGCTTTCCAAGACTTGGGTTGTGTGGTCAGAGCATTTGCTGGTGAGGACTGAGGCAAAGAAGTCATTAAGAACCTCTGCCTTCTCCAAATCCATGGTAGCCAGTTCTCCTGATAGCTTCTGGAGAGGGCCCACATTGTCCCTAGTCTGTCTTTTATTTGTTACGTATCTATAGAATCCTTTCCTGTTATCTTTTACATCCCTTGCCAAACTTAATTCTAGCTGGGCCTTAGCTTTCCTAACCTGGTACCTAGCTTCTCGGGCAATGCTCCTATATTCTTCCCAGGCCGCCTGTCCTCGCTTCCACCTTCTATAAGCTTCTTTTTTCCCTCTAAGTTTCCTCAGCAGCTCCTTGTCCATCCATGGAGGTCTCCTGGCCCTCCTGCTGCACTTTCTTCTAGTCGGGATGCAACACTCTTGAGCACGTAGCAGGTGATCCTTGAATATCGACCAGCAGTCTTGGGCCCCCCTGCCCTCTAGGACTGTATCCCATGAAACCTTACTAAGCAGGTTCCTGAAGAGGCCAAAGTCTGCTCTCTTGAAGTCCAGGGCAGTGAGCTTGCTGCACGCTCTTCTCACCATCCTGAGGATCTCAAACTCAACCATCTCGTGATCACTAGAGCCAAGGCTGCCCTGGAGCGTTACATTTCCAACCAGTCCCTCCCTGTTGGTGAGCACAAGGTCCAGCATGGCACCTCTCCTCGTCGGCTCCTCTACTGCTTGAAAGAGGAAGTTGTCTTCCACACAATCGAGGAACCTCCTGGATTGCTTGTGCCGGGCCGTACCGTCCCTCTAACAGATGTCAGGATAGTTGAAGTCCCCCATGAGGACAAGGGCCTGCGAGCGTGAGGCTGCTCCTATCTGTCTGCAGAGCGCTTCATCCACAGAGTCCTCTTGATCAGGCGGCCTGTAACAGATCCCCACCGTAATGTCCCCTGTTGCTGTTTTCCCTTTGATCCTGACCCACAAACACTCTGTTACCTCATCACCCGTCCCCAGACAGAGTTCCATACTCCCTAGCCTATCACTGACATAGATAGCAACGCCCCCTCCCCGTCTGCCTGGCCTGTCTTTTCTAAACAGCCTGTAACCTTCCATTCCAACACTCCAGTCATAGGAGCCATCCCACCATGTTTCTGTGATACCAATGACATCATATTCCTGTAGCCTTGCACACATCTCTAATTCCTCTTGTTTGTTCCCCATACTACGGGCGTTTGTATAGAGGCACCTTCGCCGAGCTCCAAATGCAGCCGACTCAATGGCTGGGGCAGCTGGAACATCTCTACATTGCTCCAAGCACTTATTACAGGTGCTGGCAACTGACCAGGAGTGTTGGGATGGATCAATGCTCCCCTCCCCCAACACATCTAGTTTAAAGCTTTCCTGACCAGCCTGGCAAGCCTCCTACCAAAACAGCTCTTCCCCTTCTTTGTCAGACCAGCTCCACCAGCCTCCAGTAGATCTGGCCTCCCAAATGGAGCCCCATGTTCTAAATAGCCAAACCCCTGACTATGGCACCAGCATTCTAACCATTTATTAACCTGCCAGACATGCCTAGCTTTTTTAAGGTCCTCCCCTTTGCCCTGGAGAATCGATGAAAAACTATCTGAGCTCCAGAGCCCCTAACCACCTCTCCCAGGGCTCTGTAGTCCTTCTTAATGTTTTCCAGGCTACTGCTATCTATATCTCTAGCACCCACATGGACCACTAGGAGGGGGTAATAGTCAGCAGGACTTACTAGAGCAGGCAGCCTCTCAGCAACATCCCTGATCCGAGCCCCTGGCAGGCAACACACCTCCCTCGAGACTGGATCAGGCCGGCAGGTGAGTGCCTCTGTGCCTTTCAAAGTAGAGTCCCCTACTACTATGACCCTCCTCTTTTTCCTGGAGGCACCAGTAGCGATCCTCTTTACTGGTGCATCAGCAGGGTGCTCATTAGGTGTGGTGGGTGCTTTCTCATTAGCCCCCTGCAGAACCGCGAAGCGGTTCTGGGTGGGGACATCAGATTTCGGAGGAAGCCCCTTGTCGTTAATTGTCCTCTTCCTCCTTTTTTTGTTCGTTTTTCTTGTGACTAATTCCCAGCTTCCTGGGTTGCTGCTCTCCTTCTTTCCTATATGAGCAGTGCTAGACGTTTGCAGCCCCTGCGCAGTTTGGGCCTGGAGCAAGCAGCCCAGCTTCCTCTCAGCTTCCCTGGCATCTTTTAGCTCTCCAACAGCCTCCCGCAGCTCAGCCACCTGCTGCAGGAGGACCTCCACCAGGGCGCACCGAGTGCAGCCCTGTCCATTGTGCACCCCCGCCTCACGAGACCAGTCGAGGCACTTTCTACACTCCGAGGTCTGCACCGCAGCCTCCCCTCTCATCGGCTCTGTCTGGGTGCCTACGCTGGCCACCGCCGGGGCAGAGCTCCCAGAGCGGGCCCTGCTCCTGAGGCGAGTGCTCACCATCCCGCTCGCTGCCCGCTCGAACTGCCGCACCACACCCTGACTGGCGCGCCACGCCCTGTTCGCCGCGCGCCTGGTCGCTCGCGCTCCCTGGGATGGGTTTTACCCACTGAGGGCTGGTGCCGTCACTCCTGGCGCCGCCCGCTGTGAGTCAGGTGCTCGCGTCAGCTGAGCTGCCGGCTCCTGGGCAAGTCCTGTCGAGGACTTGAGGCTCCCTCGGTCGCTCTTGCCGCTCCGAACTGAGGCTCCGAGACGTTGTACTTCCCCCCGCTCCGGTGTTAAAGGCGTCCTCTCTGGAGATACTCACCTCGGCAATTGATCGTTAGTGGTCGATGATGACCCTTTTGAATCTGCCACCGTCACTCCTGGCGCCGCCCGCTGTGAGTCAGCTGCTCGCGTCAGCTGAGCTGCCGGCTCCTCGCCAAGTCCTGTCGAGGACTTGAGGCTCCCTCGGTCGCTCTTGCCGCTCCGAACTGAGGCTCCGGGACGTTGTGCTTCCCCCCGCTCCGGTGTTAAAGGCGTCCTCTCTGGAGATACCTCGGCAATTGATACTCACCTCGGCAATTCATAGATAAGCTTGTCTCTGTGCTTAAGTCAGGTTTTTACTAGAAGTCTTATCATCATAGTGCTAATTTGGAGGTAATAAGCTTCATACAGTGAACTTGCATCTACTTATTACAACTTACACTGTTGGTATTTTTAAGACAAAAGTTGCATGAAACCTCAATGTATTGTTCTCCTCACAATATTCCAATCAACTACTAACCAGCATTATTTATTCTATTTATAGAAAATCAACATAATAATGATGTTTCTTGTTTGAGTGGTGAGAACATGCAACAGTGTTTCCCAGAATGTTATGCCTTGATTTGTCCTTGTCAGGCGCAGACTGAGGCACTGCAACCCCAGCCCTTTCAGCTTAGAAGTGTTTTCCTCCTCCAGAAAAAATGGGCTTTGCAGGGGACAGGGCAGCCTACTTGGGGCTGGGGTATGGCTGTGCTCAGAAGCACTGCTGATCTGACAACTGCCACTGAGACTAAAATTTGACCAGTTTTTGTGGCAGAAATAGGGAATTATGACTGTTTCTTTTAAATTCTGACTAATCCCATTGAGTGAGTTTTCCTCTAACACATTTTATGAAGTGCAATAGTTGAAAGAAATTAAAATTGTTCTGGTAAAGAGTGTATGTTCACAAAGGAATGATGACGAAGATATTTGTCAGAAGCTCTTGTAACACTCTCATTAAAATCAGTGGACAAATATCTCACAGTTCTTTGGTCGAGCTCATTTTTATCAATGCCATTAACACTTGAGGTTTCTATAACTCTGTCTTAACTGCCTGACAAATGGATTGGCCCATCATGAAGCAAGAACATGAGATCTACCATAGCTTTTTGTGAATAATATGCCCTTAAAGCTGCCAAGTATAATGTAGAATACCAAGATAAAATATGAGACAACTAATCATCGTTCCTACAGGGTATAGAGCCTTTATTCTTATAATTTATTCTTTGCCTTTATTCCTCCTCTTTTTCTTTCTTGCTCGTACCTAGGGATATGTTAATTTTGTAAAAGCTTTGCCTTGTTTTTGAAAGAATGTCAAATCTATAGCCAAATTGAATTTTAAGTAGTTAGCTGTTCACTAGTACGGAGTTTCAACAACAGTTTACATTTTCAGTCATAGAGAATCCTACCTGGCAAATACTTCTGTACTAATAGATTTTCTATTTGAAAAACTGAATTGTTATTTCTGTTTAATTAGAAAAAAGCCCCAAAACTGTTATTCTATCAGTTGTAAATTTAGTAATGCTTCTGGCTCCAATTTCAATAAGTCATTTGAAAACCGATCCTTAAAGAGTAGAATGTTTTAATGGAATTAAAATACTTCAGAAATACTTGGGGCCTCTATACAAAAGTATAAATATCACTGATATTAAGGCAGATTGTTCTAAGCTACAAGGTGTACTAAAAGCAAATGTATATGTACATTTTTTCTCAATGTCATTCATTCTAAGGCCTGAGGGTTTGGGGGAGATAGTGCTACTAAGGTTTTCATAAAATCATAGAATCACAGAATGGTCAGGGTTGGAAAGAACCTTAAGATCATCTAGTTCCAACCCCCCTGCCATCGGCAATGACACCTCCCATTAGACCATGTCACCCAAGGCTCTGTCCAACCTGGCCTTGAACACTGCCAGAGATGGAGCATTTATCACTGCTTTGAGCAACCTGTTCCAGTGCCTCACCACCCTCACAGTAAAGAATTTCTTTCTTACATCTAACCTGACCTTCTCCTGTGTAAGTTTAGACCCATTACCCCTTGCCATATTGTTAAGTCCCTGATGAAGAGTCCCTTTCCAGCATCCTCGTAGGTTTTATAGATTCTATGATTGTATCTTGCACCATTTATAAGAAAAGCTATATTCCTTCATGCTAATTAACAAGAAATTTTTTGCCCTTTAGAACAGAAGCACAAGTGTAATAGCTGATATGAGAGAGCATGAAGAACAATCACTTATTCCTGCCAGAATCCCACTGAGAAGTGACATAACTTTTTGGAGAGGGAGGTACTCTTCAGAAGAAATGGTTCTGGATGCTGCCTTTTCATCCTATGCTAATTCCAATATTATTAACTTATTCCCAGTACAAACTCCCCCCCCCCCCCCCCCCCCGCACCTTTTTATTGTTTTGGTGTGGGTTTGGTTTGGTTTGGTTTTTTCTCCTCAGAGTATTGCAACTCAGAATTACCATGGACCACACTTTCTTCTTAAAATCATCTAAGATAGTCCAATGTCAATCAAGATGCAAAAAAGCAAAAGATCTCCTAAAAAATGAATCAAAAAAAAAAGACAGATTTTGTAAAATTAGACAGAAAATAAAACATGGATAAGTAATATTTCAAATTATTCCTCAAGATTTCTTCTTCCTTTCAAATGCTAGATATCTCTTCACCAAAAAAAAAAAAAAAAAGAAAAAAGAAAAAAGGCATAATAAACCTTCATTTTAATAGGATTGCATAGCAAAGATATCACTGGATGATAATAGTATTGCCTCTTCCTGGGCTATGGCATGCTCTGTGCTTCCCAATTCTGACGGTGTTATAGATGATATTAAATATCATCATATTTTGTTAAAATAAATAAAAAAAGCCAAATACCAAGTTGTAACATTTTTTTAAGTGTATCCTTTGCTTACCAAGATATTTTTGTTTAACTGTCTACAGTCTCACCCAGCACCAAAGCACCAATGCATATCCTCTCTTCTCCATACTTAATTTACTAAAAACAGCACTAGCAAACTGCATTAGTCTTAATACAATGCTTACTTAATTTTCTTGGTCAGAAATTGTTTCCAGCTGCTAAATCTGGCAAAATACCCTTCACACACTCTCCTATAATAAAACTTCAATGAACTGCTGAAATAATTGGTATAACCTTGGTAGTAAAATTAATTTTGTGAATTAGATTAGCTATTTCACTACCAAACAAGCAGAAAAAGCAAACAAACAAATCATTAATTGTTAACACTTTTCAGAAAGCATTGTACCTCCTGCTTAATCTGAATTTATCAGTCCGAGTTTTTAACAATTGGATTGTCTTAGAACTTTGTCCTTCAGACTCCATTATCAGTTTGTTCTGTGTTTACTGTTTACTGACTGATGAAAACATCTTATTTGAAAAAAGAAATGGGCTGAGCTGCAAGTTGTTCACTTTACAGATCAGCAGATTCAGTAGCCTTTCTTGATTTCTAGCTACTCAGTCTTCTTTTGTAGGTTATACCAACACCGTCCTATTTATTAGACAGTTTCTTCACAAGCAGATACAGATTGTACTTGATTTAGTGCTTATCTTTCATTTTGAACCGCAGTGAGCAAATCTATGTCACTGATGAAAAGGAAAGCTTTCAGGTCATATTCATTTCCAGTGTAACTCTGCTGATTATAGTAGCTACACCCAGAATTCAAATTGGCCCCTGTCACTTCAGACAGACATGCTGACAACTGGAGATTTTGTGGCTACATGGAATCCACTGTGGTTATGAGTAGAAGTTTAGTGGAGTATATACATGTAAGAGATGTGAAACTTGGCCTTTCTGGGCAGGAAAATCAAGATACTACAAATCAGCTTAAATGTGGCCTGGCAGTTTACTACCAAAGTCAATAAAAATTCTTAAAATCATATAAAAGGCAGTATGGTAGCAAATCAAACACTTGGCCTGTACTATGGCATTATGAATTGTATATTATTCTGGCGTATTAACTTGATTATTGCATCTATAAACATGTAAAATGAAGAATGATCAGTAAAAGTGTCGATTATATCTACTAATATTAAATGAAAATTAAAAGCATTATGATTGAAATTCTTGTGTGGGAAACAAACAAACAAATAAACAAACAAACAACTCCCAAAAAACCACAACAAAACAACCCACCTTATCTGCAAAGACTTAAGCTTTATTTTTGGATGCAGACAAATCTACACTGATAACAGAATTTACCCAATACAGCAATGAATATAACATATGAAATACAGAAGTGCACACACGATGTGCACATGTTCAGGTGTTTGCTGTAGCAAGGAAGTGTTTCAAATACAAGATGGAGATTTCAGTATTTGTGAGACTGATGGGAAGAATTATGTTTCTATGAGCAGTTGAGATTGGTTAAGTTCTCAGTTGTAACCTCTCTAATTGCATGTACTTTCTCATCAAAAGGAAGTTGGAAAAGAATGCGGTCCGAGATGTCAGAATGAAATCTGAGACATGAAATATCACTTGATACAAGCTGCATGTTTTAGACTACGCATAAGAGAAAGTCTTGGATCTTCCTTTCATTCAGGTAGCTTAAGATTTTACTTTTTTCCTTTATATTTATATTGAACAAGCAAAATGTTGTATTGGATAAGATCCAAGACATTTTTTTCTGTCTAGTGGAAAGGAATTTTTAAATTAAATCTATATTTATTTCATACTACTTTGATTATTTTCTGTAAGTAATGTGGAAAAACTGTTGGGTGATCAAAGGTACAGATAGTGAAATGGAAAGTAAAAAAAATATTTTAATATAGATGAAGAGGTTTAACCAAACCTCACAATTCAGTAAATAATTGCAGTGATTAAGACTACAGGTTTGCTCCTCCTATCACATCCTTTTTTTACCTTAGGTAGCTCTTCCTGATTTGTTTTATTTTTCATATTTGCTCTTATAATCCCCATATTTTTTAATGTTGTATTCTGTGCAAAATTTCTCTCCATGAAATCATGCTGTAAGATTCAATATTGAGTTCATTTTCTGTGCATAAACACTGCTAAATTCGTAATATGACAGTCATGATTCCCTATTTCCTATGCTTTACTGTTTCCACTCGTCCATGTTCAAAACATAATGAAGCCATATTTTCATGATGAATACAGAGTGGAGACACACAGCACTTCAGATATCTAGGTATAGTGATATTTCCTACCACATCCTAGGGCGCTTAAGCTGGGAAGGGAAGGAGTACATGTGTCTAGATTTCACAGACAAATTGAGCTAAATGACACAGTGCAGCACCAGCCAGCCTTCAAAACTAGATACCCTCATCTGCAAGCTCTTTTTGAATACCTCATGTAAGCAGTGACTACACAAATGACAGTGAGCAACAAATAAGGACCAAGCCAAACACTGGCATAATTTGACTATAATTAACTTTTAAGTTGAAGAAGGAAATCTGCAGAGGATTTAGTAATGGAACCTTAGTCTACAGCCAGTGACTTTATAATTAAGACACATTTTCTGCTTAGGATAAGGAATGGGAACAAAAAGTTGAGATTGGGCTAACTATATGATTATTTAATAAATCCTTTAAGAAGTTTTTTATATTGGCCAATATATATTTCCATGGCAACTTCATGAACAAGTGAAAATAAGATTTCCCCTCTTCGAATAGAAGACTAAGGAACAGAGGCTGAATATCAGGAGTGTTTATGTTTTGCTGAGGCAAATTAATTTTTATTCTCCTGTTGCAACTCTCTTTATGTCTTGGCAATGGAAAGTAATACTTCAGATGTGGTGCATCAGCAAAGAGCAGAATGTGGACATGTTGGTCAAATGCAGAATGCTTCATCAGAGCATCAATCAGAAACAATTTCATGTAGAAAAGAAAGTATAAATTAGTTCTACAAAACAAAAAGGCTTGAAAGTACTGAGACAAAGTCACATTATGGAGTATCAGTTCAGGATTTTTACATTACAGCCCTGTGCAGTACATTTAAGAAGCTTTTCAAAAGCAGAAGGAAAAGCCCATTAATAAAAAAGGACGTCATATATAAAGAAGTCACAAGACTGGTTGGAGGGTTTTGGGGTTTTTTTGTGTTTTTTTTTTTTTTCTTTCCTTCCCCAAATTGCCACAGACTGTGCTTATTCTATCACGCTGTTAAGATGTATGCAGCGTATAAGTTATGGAATATCTATCAGAAGATAGGTGAAGGTGTTGTGTGGTTGCCTACTGTGTAAGCTGAGAAAATTTTTTCCTGTAATTCTGCTTTCCTGATATTGCTGTCAGAAGCCTTTTCAGGTGGATTTTTGGTTGGTTGATTTGTTGAGGGGTTTTAGTGTGTGTGTGCAAATGTGTTCTTTTTTTCTGGTGCACAAATATAAAATTTATGTCTCTGTCTCACAGATTAAAACCAAGTGCTGCACAGTAATTCAAATAAAATTTGCTTGATGTTTAAGGCTTTTATATTCCTAAGTGCAAGGTTTCTTACCACCATAATTTTAGAAACACACATTAAGGAAAAGTTCCCTATTACTCATAAGTATTACACACAATTCTGAAATTGTCTACACTCATTGAGCCTAGTGAAGCATGACAGCATCCCATCACTTCCAGAAGCACTTATTATCTACTACATACCAGCAATATTTTAGAGATAATTATTTGTGTTATTATCATTGTGACAGTGAAATTAGTTTCCACAAATACAAAAAATGCAGAACCAAAGAAAGATTTAAATCAGATTTACAGAAACTTTGTACTCTATACAATTGCCATTTCATGATGTGGAAAATAAAATGAAAAACCCCACAAACTCCATGTCCTTCTCACTTTCCTAATATTTTCTATTTCTTTCTATGTGCATATGTATTTATAAATGCAAATGCATACTCATGTAATTTCATTAATGGTACAAGACTGCCATCTACAAGCTGTACAAGAGAAAAAAACAATTTAAAAGGCTAGAAATGTGATTTTTTTTTTTTTTTAAAGTGAAGAGCATATTCTGACTTTTTTTCCCTAATGTTTTGCTAATCTCTCCTGCAATCTCTGAGACAGAATTCTGTATTTAGGGTTTTATGACACATGACTCCAAGTGGACAAGCCCTAAATTTATCTCTCTTACAAGTTAATTTTGTGCCTTCTTGTGTACAAAAAAAAATTCTTCACAAAATACATTGAAATCCTATTAATGTGCAATAGAAAAAATTCAGATATAAGTTAGTGATTACTAAAATGTATTAAAAATAAAACTAATTATTTAAAATCATAATCCAGTAGTATGGTGTTTAAGAAATATATGTCTAATTAAATAGTACAGGCCTCCAGACATATATGCAATAAGCTATTTATAAAGTAAGAATTTATATACATTATCTGAATTTGACAGTTATTTTTATAAAATGCATTTTCTCTCTTTTTGCCCATCATGACTCCAAACAATAAGATCTGTTTTCTATTAAAAAAAAACCAAACCACAAAACCTCCTTAGCTTGTATTTATTTTGTTATATATGCTTTGTATTATTTCATTCATTGCCAAGAAGAATAAGTCAAGAAATGCAAAATCTTAATAAACTTGACCAGTTCTATTGACTTTTGATCATATTCACTTGCAGAACTTCTGCTGAAAGTAATGAGGGCTTTGCATAAAATTTGTGGTGAGATTGTGCATAATAATCAGCAACAAACTTCTATAAGCAATCATTATGCTACCCTAATAATAACAACTAAATTTAAGCTGAGTGATAATAAACCAATCAACAATGGATTGGTTTGTGTTGGTCTTGGTTTTAATTATTAGAACCAGAAAAAAAGCTGTGAGATATATACGTATTAATTTTTATGGCTACACTGTTGTATAGGTTAGGCAATATCCAAGCAGGGTTGGGAGACCCGAGTTTGTTTATCCTGAAGAAAAGAAGGCAAAGGCAAACTCTAATCACTCTCTTCAATTACATGTAGTGTAGTTTGGAGAACATGGAGCTAGACTTCTGGCTGTATTGTGCAATGAAAGAAGAGACATTGGGCGCAACCTGCATGAAGGGATGCTCCAATCAGATAAAAAGTGTGTGGGGGGGGAATCAATGGCAGTGGTGGAACACTGGAAGAAGTGCACCAAAGGGGTTACAGAGGTACTAAAATGTGACTTGGACCCTTAACCCTAAAGTTGGCCCTGATTTGAGAGCGGTGTTAGCTCAGATTTCCAGAAGTTCTGTCTGGCCTAAATTTTTCTAAGATTTTAGGATCTTTGTGAAGATTTTGCCATCAAATTTTCCCACTAAATTTATGTTGATTTCAGTGGGGTTTGGATCAGGCAGTTACAGAGCAGATGCTAATGTAGTTTGAACCTCACACCTGTGAGTGTCAAGAAAAAAGGAAAAGCGCAAACTCAGTGCTAAACAAAAATCCATTTCTGCCTTGTGGAGTTAATTAGCAATTGATTTAAACTAGCTGTAAACACATATTTGCTGTTAATGATTCTGAACAGTGTTCTTTAGGGATCTGGTATGAAAATATAAGTTTTAAAAAACCCTCAAAAAAAAAGAAAAAAGCTAACTCCATTGTTTTAAACTCTTCTTAACTCACATTTTGAAACTTTTAATGGTAATATATTAGCCACACAAGAGAACAAGTAGACAAAAACAGGACCTAATGTTATCTAAGTTCACTAAATGGCTTGTGGCATCGATTTATAGTGCAATTTATCATAAGATACAGATAAGAAATAGGAGTAGGTAAACTGACAAGTTTAACTGATTACACCAAGTAAAAATACAAGGAATGTATTTGCTGCTAAGGCATGCTGGACTAGGAATGTGCATGTCTTCAAAATGGAATTACAAGAAAGCAGCTATAGCAGGACTAGTGCTACCAAAATTTTGTGAGTTTTATTATACGCAAGATATGAAGTGAAGAAAAAAACCAGACAGGGAGAAGACAAGAAGAAAAAAAGTCGATGAAATGTTTTCACATTTGCTTTTTGAATAAACTTCAGAAAAGACAAAAGCCACTATCTAGTGAAAAAGGCAGCAAAAATATTGAATCTTTTGTGTTTTGTTTAAATGCCCCTTTACGAAAGAGGGGATTACCCTGTGAATCACTTTTATGGCACAATAAGTTTATTTAAAAAAAAATCAATGCTTTAGGGAGCTTGAGAAAGATATGCTGTGAGTTGGGAGGTGGTAGGCACAGGGGACTGTAACTGTGAGTTCATGACTGCTTCACAGGCCACAGAGAGAGTCTTGCACCTGAGAGGGAAATGGAGAGGTTACTTTTCTGTAAAGAACTTCTTCCCCTCTCAAAATCCATAATTGATTTCTACACATTGCAGCAAGTCTTGTCTCCAAGTTTCTAGCCACCCATTTTTACCACAGAGGTGGAAAAACATGCAGTCCACTCAAATAACACCACTGTAATCAATGGAATAACAAAATCAGAAAATCATATGAATGAAAATGCTATTCGTTTAGAATAGGTATTACACCTAATGTGAGTTTTGTAGAAGAAACCGGTTATTATGACTCTTGGTTTTTATCTTAAAATGCATGAATTTCAGTTACAGAAATATTTTCACCAAAAAAGTGAAAAGATCCTTTCCATCTTGCTACAAGTTTGTAGTTCAGGCTGTGTGCAAACAAATGCTAACCAACATGAATATAGTAAGCAGTAAATTCACTGGATTTACATTCTCCAGGTACATTCTGCTAAAATTAGATGGATGCCAAATAGTCTGAGAGCAGCTATAGACCATTCTGACTATAACACTGTCATGGTATTAACTTGAATTTTCTGAAGCAGTATTACGTATATGTTCCAAGTGCTCCTATTTATTCAAATATATGAAAACAGAATTGGGGAGTTGGAGGAATCTCTTAAAACCTAGCATTCTATCTGTGAATATACAACACTTACAATGAATGCATACAAATTACTTATTTTTTTAAATTACTGCTTTTATTTTCAGGAAGATAAATTGGTAGACATTTAATTACTCGTTTAATAAATTTTTAGTGACAGAAAGCTTTGCTTGGCACCTCAGTCCTTTTGACTGTCAGTAGAGTATGATACCTAATTCTCATTTCTATCTTAGATAATGTCACTATCTTCAATAGACTGTAAATTGAAAGTTGCAGAGGAAAGGCTGACAACTTGAAGTGTTTTAAGGTCAAACAGGAATACTACAAGTAGATGTTGCAGACAGGGCTCATGACATTTAGGTTTTAGCCCCCTTATATTGGCAGTGCTAAAGTCAATACAGCAATCACAGAATTACACATATTATTTGTGGTTGGAAGGGTCTCCAAGCAAGGTCAGCTAGGACAGGTCACCCAGGACAATGTCCAGGCAGGTTTTGAATACCTCCAAGAAATGAGACTCCAGTTTGACCACACTCAGAGTAAAAAATGTTTTTTGTTATGGCTAAGTGGAATTTCCTGTATTCCATATTGGGCCCACTATTGCTTGTCCTCTCAGTGGGCACTACTGTGAAGCATCTGGCACCACTTTCTTTACTACATCTCATCACATACTTATATAGATTGATTATATCCTCCCTGAGCCTTCTATACTCTAGGCTGAACAGCCCCAGCTCTCTCAGCCTTTCCTCACAGGAGAGATGCTCCAAAACCTTATTCATCTTCATGGCTCTTTCATGAACTTCTTTCAGGATGTCCATGCCTTCCTTATACTGGGGAGTCCAGGATTAGATGCAGAACTCCAGATGTGTCTCACTTCCTCAGAGTGGAGGGGAAGGATGTCTTCCCTTGACCTGCTGAAAACATTCCTTGTAATGCAGCCCAGAAGGCTGCTGGAAACCTTTGCCGTAAGAGTGCATAATCCACAAAATCCATGTTCATATTCAGAGTGGATGAATATGTGACAATGCAAACCAATGAAATTTATTCTTTTTCTTCTCAAAATCTTAAAGTGGCAAAATAAGCTGGCCCTGGGACTACTGAATGCTATTGGCTGCTTCAATGCTGCTAGAGGTGCTACAAATTGTGATTTAGGCAGAATTTGGACCCTAACAACCTCTGCCTGTAAGAACATGTCTGTAAGCAGCTGATTTATTTTGAATATAGAAGTGAAGTATCAATTGAATATCATCATTATTATAGTTCAACTGAACTATAACACAGATGTGTACAAACATATCAAATATTCTGGTTTCCATTCAGTTAAAACTGTTTCCTTTGAGTTCACCCTGTTGGAAGAACTTTCAAAAGTATTTTCACAGTATTTTAGTCTCACCTAATCCACTAATTTAGTTGAGTTTTCCTCATTTAGGTACATTTTACCCTTTGATAATAATATTTGTGTAATGTGCTTAGTGGAAATCTAATTTGCAATAGACATATTCCATTTAAATAATTGTCTTATATTTAAGTAGATTTTGCAAAAGTTTAATTACACAGCACAATAAGATCTAAAGTTATGAATGAAGGAACTCTGATTCTGCCTGAATAGCCTCTATTTCTATATAAATACGGTTCTTTCCACAAAACAAAAGTAAGCAAGTTTTGTGTCTTCTTGTCCTATTGCTTATGTCTTTCTGCTACTTTAATAAACTGCAGTGGAACTAATCTGAAGTATACTTACTACAGTAAAAGAGAAAAAAGCAACATCTGCTATAAAAATATCCATCATCAGCCCCATATTCTCAAAGCCTTCTGCAAGCTGGTAACAAGGAGATATAAATGACTTGGCTCTGCCAGTTTCTGGTTGTGCAGTCAGTGTGAAATACAGAGATTATAAAATGTTCCTCTGTCACATATTTTGGTGGTGATTGGACTATCTAGTGAAATATGGGATTTTATTCTTAGTACTTTAAGATAATAACAGTAACTGTAAAACTAATATTGTTCTTTCATATAATTGCTACTATTCGTCATGTGGCGTGAGAAATTCAGGAACAAATACACAACTTTGTTTCATTGTAGGTGGCTGGATAAAACTATCACATTATTACTGAGTCTTTCTTACTTAACACATTATTCAAGGAAATTATCTAATAGTGACTGTGTACATTTGAAGGTAAGCTTATGGAAATAAGATCCTATTGATAATTTAGTGTCTTGCAGCAGTCTTTCCACCCACCCTTTGAACAGAAAGACTCTGCACTCAAGACTACCAGTGTTATCAGTGACATATACCCTGTGTTTAATACATTGGTGTGGTGTAGTACATTGACACCTTGCCTCGATCGCTTGCATTCCACAATAGCTCTTGACGACTCATAGAAAAGATACACTCAAATTTCAAAAATAAATTTTAGGAAGTGATACTTTATAGTGTTTTGGAAGCTATAGCTTCATTATACTCAACTTTTTCCTGCATTTGCCACTTTGGTGAAAGTTGTCAGGCCTTTTATTTATGTGAATTTACAATTGTTTATAAAGCATTATCCAAATACATTCTCACATTATGAATAGAAGGATGATTTGGTTTTCCGCTTTCACTCCCCAGTAAAATAAAGTCTTACTTATGTAATGTAAGGGTGATAGTTCTTCTTATCTTCATTAAGGTTTCAAAGCACACAATTAATGGTTACTAGTGTTTGATTTCTTGTATGGGAAAAAGTTAAATGTATATTTTCAAGAAAATCAAAGTTGCAACACTTCTATCTTATTATCTTTATTATTATTATCTTTATTTTATCTATTATCTATCTTATTATCTCTATTACACTGCTGGGGGAGAAAATTAAAAACTCAAGAAGGTAAGTTTTATACAGTCTTGTCCTGAGGGTATCTTTAGTATAAATCCTTGCTTGAGAAGATATGTGTATATTCTATTGTATGAAAATAAAAACACCTTTACTTGTGTTCTCTTATGAGCTCTTGACAACATGTTAAAAGATGCCTCAGGTAATACTGAACTGTTAACCATTCATATTTTTTCTGTAAGTTACATAAAAAAGATTTTGCTTAAAATGTGTTTACCTACCTGTTAACTAATCTTTGTCTCTGTTACATTTATGCTTCAAGATTCTCAGCTTTTCAAGGAGACTGGGAAAAAAGAAAAAACAAAACCATATTTTACTTTTAAAGTGGTCTGAACAATATTCATTTACTAAGTTTATAGGCACTTCAACTGTCTTTGAACAGAAAAGAAAACATTTCTGTCAAATGTCTTCATAGTTAGCTTGTTATCACTTTAGTTCAAATGTCAATGAATAAATTGCATTTCAAATACTACCTTGGATATGAATAATGGGAGGATATTTTCTATTGTAATATCTTTGTATTTTCCCTATTAGCATGAGATTCCATGCTAGATTTTCACACTGATAATTGTTGATGCATCAAATTCTAGTAATACAGTTGAAGGGCACCATAAGAATACAGAAGAGAAAGATCAAACTGAAGTATGAAATGGAAATGGCTGTAGGAAAACTGACAATACATTTTTTTCATGCATGGAGATGCTATGGCAAGAAAAAACAAGAAAAAAAATTGGGGTGGGAGAGTGTCTGTCTGGCCTCTGAGACCATATCTTCCTCTAAAATTCTACTGTGACCAATGAGCATATAATAGAAAGAGGCAACATTATAGTTGCCTTTAGCATACATAACTATTTCTTGCTTCTGCATTTTCCTGTCTGTATATTAAACCTTAGCTCAAAGGCCTCTACTAGATTTCACGTTACTTGTGTCTTTAATACACATAATGGTGAAAATCAAGACAATGGTCATACTAGGAGAGGTATTCACAGTCCGCAGATTGAAGCTGAATGGTATGACCTCCAGTAGATACCTCTGAAAGGTAAACCTCGTACACTGGTTTAGGTCAGTTATCAGGACTGAAAAGAACAAGAAATAAGGAATTACTTTGCAACAGGAATCTTACTTTGCAAAACAAGTCTGTTTGGAATTATTTGGAAAATATGTCAGGTCTTTCTGTTCTCATGTTGTGGTGTGGTTATGGTGAGAGGTGGAAGATGGAATAATACTGTACTATTTCATTTATGTCTTATTTCATTCATCAAAATATCACTGAGAAGGTAGTTAGGCAGACTGTTTCCTCTTTCTGCTCTTCAAAATACTACAAACTCACAAAGTGCACACAAAACTACAGTAGTCATGCAGATATTCTGAGAGTTTCCCTCTTTTTTTGTATAAGAACACAAGAGAATTACTTTTTTAAAGCCAAATTTCTCAGTTCAAACTCCTCAATTTCATTCAATAATTGTTGAAAATCAAGAAACAGAGAACTTACTTACATGATTTGTTCACCCTCATCATACAAATCCTTTCTAAAAAAAGTGATTTCGAGATTGTTTAGCATTTATAGAAAAAAAACCCCAAACCTGCCACTGTTATCTTTCAATATTTTTAAGATAATTAAAAAAGAAATATGAATATAATCCTACCAGTGGCACTTGTACTGGTCTTTGTGTGTTGGTAGGCAAAACTGCATAAAAGGAGTCATTCCTACTTTGTCTTTGCAATCCTGTATTTTTAACTTTTTTCCTATGTGTGTAGGAAGAAGGAAACCATTGTTCCCCAGAATTGGCTAATAGGAATAAGCCACTGTAAAAAAAAAAAAAAAAAAAAAAGGAAAAAGTTAAAAACACCAGCATCCAACTTCCTTTTGAAGAAGTTGACTGAAAATATGAATCAAAAAATACAGCAGATATTGCGTATCAGATGGGAAAAGAAAAAAAAAACCTGAACAGAAGAAACAACTTTCATGATGATATATTGAGGTCTAGTATGTTAACAATTCATTAATTAGTTAACTAAATGTTAAATATGTGGCCAGTATTAGAACTAAAATTTATCCTAGCTTCAGATGTTGTGAAGAAGTGATAGCCCTTTTATACTTACAAGTCAGAATCTTAGTGTGAACACAAGTTCAGAAAAAAACAACACTCCAGGGAAAAGAACTTCTTTTGTTATCACTAAAATAAAGCTGCATTACTACAAACAAGTTAAGTGGATTTAGTTAATTTGTTGCCTGCTTTTAAGCAGAGTAGAAATAACCTTAGCCTAATATTTATATCCTGTGATGGCTAAAACAGTTTAATATCATTGTGAAGCCAGTTCTAGATGTGGAAGTGAAAAGTTCTTTATTTCTACAGCCTTTCAGCTATGCAATTTCTTTTAGTCTCTTTTCTTTGTAATCTTTTACATTATTATTTACAATTATTACATTTCCTCTATCATTACCCATACACATTTTCTACATATTCTATAACACTTTCCCCATGTGACAAAAAAAGATAAAATACATTTCTGCTAAAATATTGTCCTCACAATTACCCCTCTCATCTTATACTTTTGAAGAAGTAAAATAACTGAACTAGCAATTTGATTTTCAAATTAGCGCAGCTGCTTTTCCCTTTCATTGAGATAAAAAGTTCTATCTAGAGCTGAGTCAAAGGAAAAATTAATGGATATGCATTTAATATGGCTTCTGGATTAGAATATACCAAGATACATAAGTGTAGATGACTGTAGATAGTGCAAGGTGAATGTAGAAAAGTAATATATAACCTCTGATTTATCAGAGAAAAATAAAACATCACTTCAATGTCTGCTGCTTCTGTGTAGTTCATTTTGGTATATTCTTAAGCCTATTCTTTGATATACCTAGTACTTGCAAAAAATGTTTCACCACATTTCATGTTTTAGATTCTGTCCTTTTTTTACCTTGCATTGTCTCCATGGTCTCTGTCATTCAAAGCCATTTGGAATCAATCAAACCACAAGATATCTAGAAGTGAATGTATAATTTGATTGCTTCAATAACAAAGGATTAGTTTCAAATATTTATGCATTTGTGTCCAGGACTCCAGTTTTATTTTCCTTACAAATATCCTGGATCAGACATAAACATTCTAAACAATAGCATTAGCATTCATCTTTGCATCTTCTCCCCAAATACTCATCTACTCATCTTAAATCTGGGAGAAACAAGAGAGAAGACTCAAGATTAAGTTAATATTTATGAAACTGAAAAGTTTATAGCGGTTTTTAAAAAGTACCTCTAAGGATGTTAAAGATAGAAATATATTTTGCAAAATGTCTGATTTAACCAGGGCCTTGCTTGGTTAAATCAAGGTGGATCCAACCAAGATAAAACTGTGATAACTTCCAGTTACAAAGCTGTGATCTCAGCTTTTCCTTCAGAGAGTTTTGCTCTTCAGCATTTGATTTTGGCAAAAAAGCTCAGCATGTCTATGTCCAAATATTATTGCCACATTATCAGAGCATTAATAATGCAAATTCAAGTACTATTTGATATTGTTCAATATGGAAATAGACTACGGTAAGGGAAGATACGAATCCTCCAACTTCCTTCTAGCTCTACTATGGTAAGTGGAGTTAACGTGACAGAATTATAATCAAATTTTTTAGGTGGTGAGATCAGAATTAGACCAAATACAGTACAATTAGACTGTTGTTTTGAGAGTATTCTTTTGCTATTTGTTGTTGTTGTTGGTTTGTTTTTTTTTTTTTAATATGGGACACATGAGTATTTATGAGAGTATAAGAATATACATGAACTCATAAAAATTACATGTATCTAAACTTTATCTCAGGAGAATGAAATTCATTAGTATTTAACAACATACTTTTAAAAGTGTATTAGTATGATGCAAATTGTGAAGACTTTTTGAATTAGCTTCTTACTTTCCCATGCCCTTAAATAAGAAATACAATAATGAGCTAGAAAGCATTTTCACTAGCTATCAATATCTATAATAAAGATCATCTTTACACACACAAAAATAGATACTTGTGGTAAAAAAAAAACAAACACAAAACAAAAAACTAATTCCTTTAAATGAATTGCTATTATAAGGTAAAATGTGTATGTGTGTGTATATTTGTATGCCTTTATAGTTTCCAGTGTTCTATATACTTTCCAAAAGTTACTTTTTCCCTGGTTAGATTTAGAAGCACAGTATCTTCTAGGAGAATGTTTTAAACTCTTTGAGTCACTAGACAGTATTCTGGTTCAGATACTCATTTTATCATTTTTCTGTTCAAGTCAGTCAAAACTTGCTCTTCTTTGCTGATGGCAGTGGAAATTAAGGAATAATTTTTTCCTGAGAAACAAAAATATACAAACAAAAAAAACGCCACTGGTACAGAGCAAGACGAAAAAAGCTTCACTTGGCATTTTTTCAAATGAAAGAGATCATAGTGCCATTGCCTCAGTACCAGATCCAATACCCTGATGGTCTTCCCAAGATCTGCAAAAAAGCAGTGTTGTAAAAAAAGCCACTTCCCTTACAAAACTCTGTCACTTAAACCTGAAGTTTTTAGGCAGACTGAATTATTCTTCAACAACAATAATTGGAGTCAAAAACATATTTGTGTCAGGGAGCAGTGCTTGCTAGAGGAAGGTGAGATAGGAGCCAAGGGTGACACCAGTATGGGCAGTGGCCCACCCAAAAGAGCAAAATCATACAGGGACAGAGCACAGGAGGCAGACCAGGGGCTGGTAACAGGGTCTATCCAAAACCCCCAATATGGCAAGAGGACCCAGCATGATCTGGTCTAGATGAGCACATGGAGGTCCAGCCAGGAGAAAAAGGAGTTAAAAGGCAGGTGTATCTACAGCGTAGCTTAGCACACAATGTGAACTGCGCTCCTGGGCCCACAGGCACATTGTGGATGGAGCTCCCATGTGAGGACACTCTAGGCCAGCAAGGTCTTTTAGTGCCCTCAGTACCCTGTAAATGTGAATATTTTGAAAATAAGCTAAAATGATGCACAAAGATATTCATCAGAGACACTATTTACTGAAGTTTACCGAAGTTACCCCACTGGATCATATGGAGGTCATAATTCAAAATTGTGGTATAACAGACACAGCAGATTAAATGGTTTGACCACATAACAGGGACCACTGATTTACTCATGAGCAGTATCACACTTGTGTTAAAAAAAGATTAATTTTGGACAACCTGTCTTTAGGTCAGGACCTAAATGACCAGTGTAATTTTTTTTGTCTTCCCGCAGTATACATAACAATACACAGACATCATATCTGCAAGGGTTAGCATGCTGTGCTGATTGAACAAAAGGGTGACTATGTTCTGATGTCAGATTACGTATTTGTGGTTGACCTGGCAGCACACAGGTTCAGTATGAAGGAAAAAGTTCTTTACCGTAAGGGTGGTGAGGCACTGGAACAGGTTGCCAAAAAAAGTGGTAAATGCTCCATCGCTGGCAGGGTTCAAGGCCAGGTTGGGCAAAGCTTTGGGTGACATGATCTAGTGTGAGGCATCTTTGTTCATGACAGGGGGATTGGAACTAGGTGATCTTAAGGTCCTTTCCAACCCTAACTATTCTATGATTCTATGATTCTATGTGTGAACATTTCCGTACTTTAAACAAAATAAATAATTCTGATATGAATGTAAATTTGGATTGTTAGAAGGTACTCGCCTGAGATAAGTGTTATTCATAATCTCACAGGCATACTGCTTAAGCAATATTTAAACACAAAGATGAAGACAGTTATTTTAGTGTGTTTTCTCCTTACTTTCAGATCTGTAAAGACCTACTATCAGCATTGTTCTGTGCTATATATAACAGATAACAAATTCTGCAATAAGTTCATTTTTCAGAATGGCTAAATAAATCAGTGACTTGTTGCTTATCTAAATTTTTAATTTTTTTCTTTTCCTTCCTTCTTTTCTACTGTAAGTTATATTCAAATAAGTATTTTGTCAGTGACTTTTTAATGCCAAATGACTGACGTAATCCACCGGTTCTTATGTTTTTGAGGTTTGTTTATTGTAGTTTTGTTTTTTCATTTCATTTCATTTAATGAGATTTAATTGCAATAACACTGTGCTGGTCAACAATTTTCAACATCTGGACACTGAGTTTTCTTGCAGCTAGAAAAAAACAGTGGTTTGTTACTCTGATATGTCCATATACTATCTTTTTTAGGGTCATGGTAATAATGTATGATTATCTTATCAAGATATCATTGCACATTTTAACAGATTATTTCTCACCCTATATCTTCAGCAAAAAAACAAGTCCATTTACCCTCTTTACCACATTATATGAGTAGGAAATTGAGGTACAAATCCAATACTAAGCCAAAATTACACGGGAAATCTGCAATAAGGCATTTTGCTTTTCTTTCTCCCTAATAAAGCATGTCTTAAAGACTTAAGCTATTGAAAAAAAAATAAATCACACAGCAATAAAATGAGAAATTGCTTCACCACTGAAGAAAAATGGTGAAGCTGTGAATTCAGTGACATTTCAGTATCAGTTAAGCATACACAGCCAAAGTACTCCATAATTTTACATTTTCCACCTGTTCTTTTAATTGCAATGGTGAGTGCTTTAAATATAGTTTCTGAATTCGTATTGAGCCCTGAATTTCATCCTAGTTCTTTGTTTTCCTAGATAGTCTCAATGTAAAACTGTTACAAGTTATCAGCTTTTGTATCATTTTCTGTATCTTTCTCTTCATTCAGCTGACAAACTTCTGTGAAATATATATATATGTATATAGATAAACGTTATGTTGTTTATGAGCCTTAAACTCAGATGTTACTTGTTAACGTCTTTGTACAATAGTGACATTTTACTGAGTTATTCCCACTATTTGTTGAATCAGGGATCAGAATTCACCACATCACTGTTCTTCTTCACTGCAACCTATGACTCATTTGTTCTGGTGAAGCTCATATTGAGTTATCCCATGTAAAATACTGATCTTCATTCTGCTCTCCAATTACACAGAGAACTAACAGAGTAAGTGATCTCCTGACCTGTGGATAAAGAGTGCCACACCTGAAAGCCACATTTTGTGCAGAGATTAATCTGATAAGTGTGTCATTACTGTGACTGTGGGATGGGGTCTTGCAAGTGAGACAGCTGTATGTTAGAAGAAAGCTGTAGGTACTAAACTGATCAACATTGTCAAACAGGTTTGCTCCTGGCCATGCACAGAAACGTAGCATGAACTAGGGCAAACTCCAGCTACCACGTATTTCCAAAACTAAATGGAAACTGTGTTGGGGTTTTGAGGGTCTGAATTAAGTGGCGATATGGCAAATGTTGAAATCTTTTCATGAACCCCAGTGAATCCAGATGAAGATTATTAAGCCAGGTAGAAGACAACTCTTTATATTCATGATGAGACCCAAATGTACAGTGACGATTATAGGTTTTGGGGGATAGTCTTGTAAAAGTCATACAAGGTTGGTAGTTATCAGGGAAATATAATTTGGAAAAATAGAAGGGTTTTTTTCCAGTCCTTCTCACTTCTCACATAATTCAGCAACAAGGACTATCTAATGAGGTTCCTCATGAGACCATAGCTGTTAGAAGAGCAGTGTGGCTGGGGAAGGCAGAACACTTGCAAACTGGTCTCCATACAATTTGTAGGAAAGCATTTTGTCTCACTTTGGACACAGTTCTTTCAATATTCAAGGCTCTGCCAGTTTAAAACATCTCATAAGCTTTTATCATCTGCTATCTTCATTAAAGGAAGTAAAGTTTTGGAAAATGCCCATGGATCTGTATCTTGCTTACTGGCAGATTTCTTTCAAAAGTGGGCATGAAAGACATCTACATCTGAAAATCTGTCAGAAAGGACACAGAGAAAGAGAAGGGATTTTCCACTGGTTCATTTGCAAGTTTATACTTTCTGAAGTATTCAAGTAAGAAAAAAATTTATTTCCTTTATTAAAAAAACCACAAAACCAACCCATTATTGACAATAGCATATGTAAATGTGGGTATGCAAATACCTGGGTAGAGGTGCAAATCTAACAAACTAATTTAAGGAACAGAATGTAGGTGAGCTTGGTAATGTCTGAAAATATTCATAAAATATCCTGAACAAGTCTGCTTGGTTGTTTGCAATTCAGATAATGACTATTCCCTTTATTTTGAAGGTGTTACTTAGTGACACCCAAAGAGAGAAATGTATTCTTCACTACTCCCAATGGTTTCAAAATGTTAACTATGTTTTTCTCACTCATATTTTCTGCAGAATTCCAAATTCTCTGTAATCCCAAGAAAATGAAATGTCGTATATTTTATATTATTGTATAATTGTGGAATAATCTTAAATCCTTTTATTTATTTATTTATTTTTCTTCAGATGAAACTTGAAGACAATGAAAGCTACAAACCAAAACCACCATTTTCTTTCTCCATAAAAAAAAAGCTAGCTTGTTGTTTATTGAGGTGTTCACTTGACTAAAAAAAATCTTCTTTTAAAACGCAGTTTTAAAAAGCGTTCTATTCCTTTTCACAAGAATAAATTTGCATTTTAATCAGTATCTCTCTTTCTACAATCTATAGCTCCCAAGAAATAGTGCTGTTCCACAGCAGCCTCCTAATAACTACAATTGCTAATATTTCAGCATAAAGCAATTTAGCAACAATAGTCATGGGCAGTTCCCTTTGTGTTCCTGCCAGTTCATGAGCAGAGCTGGGATGTTGCCAAAAGTAGAGAACAGGTATAAGCATTTAACGAAAGGAAAAGGATCACTTGTGCATGTGAAAGAATGCTTGAAGAAGCAAGGGCCCATCACCGGGATGACTATTTAGCCTTTCCATGTTAATGTGACTGCTTCAAAGAGCAGATGCCAAACACTTTTATGCTCATATTTGAAGCATGCAGCTATTTTGACTAAAACTTCTTGATTTTGTGAAGGTAATCAAGGCAGCATGGGGATTTTGTACTCTGAAATTTAAGCAGGCTGGAAAATGTAATAGAGACAATTTATCTCAGACCAAATATCTTAACAACACTCTGTGGACTGACAGACTACACAAAAAAGAATATTCCTTCACAATTTTTTCTTCAGTTACGATGTATTCAACATGCTGTTTCTGTTCATCTTGGAAACTAGGAAAGAATGGTGAACTGGGTTTCTTGAAACATTAATTTGGAAATAGAATATTATATTATGCATGGGTTTATGAGATTATGATCTGGCTAAAAAAGATTCAAGAATAAGTCATAAAAAGGTAACTGCAGGTCTCAGACATGAAGCAATTTCATAAAGGTGATCATTGTGTAAACATTTCAGTACTGAATATTAAAGACCTTGTTCTGCTCTTATTGAAATAAACATCACCCCGACTATATTCACTAGGTGATTCTATGTCTCCAGATGTCTTTATTTTTCATCCTTTTTACAGTAAAAATGAAAGCCTTTATAGTAAATGATTTGTAAAATTTCATATTCTGTATGCATATTCCATAATTGTATCTACAACATAAGAACTGGAGACACCATGATGTTTACTGACAGCTGAAAAGAAAAGTTAGACTCTCAGGTGGGAAGGGACATTGTAATTGATAGTCTGTCCATCTGAACTAGTTTTGTTCAGATGGAGCAAAAAGAGCAAGAAGCAATTCTTCCTGTCCTTCATACTGTCAATATATCTTTCAAAGAGAAGCTTTGCATGAAACCAGTCCTATTTAGTGGGCTTCACCTGCTAGCACTCAAGAGACCCAGACATCTCAGTATAGAAGAGACACAGTACAACAACAGATGTTAAAGGAACAAAGACTAGTAATTGTCTCAAAACAGTCTTTCTCAACCTTTAAAAAATAAAAATACTAGAAAATGAAAACATACGAGAATAGAAGACCAAATACACACTTATGTTATAGAAGAAAAATAAACAAAAAGTAACAAAAAGTGTTTTCTTCCCTGAAATTATGATAATAGAAGAGGAAAACACTGAGTAGGACTTAAAATAAAACAAAATCGCAATCCTGCTACCCTGGTATTTCTAGATGTCAGTCTAATGCTGTTGCAAGATTGGTTTTGTGGCAGAGGGTGTGTTTGACAACACATAAGGCACTGCCATTAAAAAAAAAATAAAAAAAGAAATTATTTAACCACAAATTGAATTCAGGACGGCCATTTCCTGTCTTCAGCTGCATAGTACATAAACAGATTAATAGAGAGAATCCATGAAGAGACTTTGAATTTAAACACTATTTGAGATTTCTGGAGTTGAAGGAGAAATAACTATCTAGGATAAAGTACACTGGAAAAGAGTGTTGACTTCTTTTGTGAAGTTGTTAGAACAACTCTCAGGAGTACACGTCTTCCCATATGATGGAAGAGTAATGTAAATGAGAAGAAAATTTTTGTACTGCGATATATAATTAAAAGTAGCACAGCTGGAAAAAGCTTCTATAAAAGGAAGCTTAAACAAAAACAAAAACAAAACAACCAAACCCAAACCCAAAACCCCCTACCATGAACAAACAAGAAAACCCCAACACAATACACACAATTAAATGAAGGCAAAATTGGGCTCACTTTCTCTTTCAGTGAAGTATTGGATATTGTAAATGGCTACAAGTTGTCAAAGAAAAATTAAAAGTAACAGTAAAAGTAAAACAGTAAATGTAAGCCAAGCTACTTAGTCTCCATTTAAACCAAATAAAAGTAATTTAAATGAGCACTCAGGAAAGCTTTCACTGAAACCTTTGAAAATATCAATCTACATGCATGCATTTGTCATTTTACAGTCAAATCATCTTTCAAAATTACTTAACGCATTTTTCCTATAAATAAATAATCTTTTGTCAAAGAAAGCACTAATGCAAAAATTCTTTCTTGATGAAGCAGCATTTTAAAGTGTCAGTTGAAAATAGGTCTCCTCTTGTTTTTACTTCCCAGTCTAAAAGCTGATATCTCCAGGACTTTGCTTGCTTTGGTATAATTAACAGAAACGTTAATACTAGAATATAGTTTCTAATCTGTTCTCTGTGTTAAAAAGACCAACATAGTTCTTTTGTATTTATAATTAAGATTCCCCTTTTGTTGTACCATTTACACCTATGGGCCCTATATCGGTGATCCCGGCTAGGACTGGAACACTGTCCTAACAGTAATACATCAGGTCTGCACTAGTATGTATATGAGTACATCCAGTAATCACATCTAATACCACAGCTAGTGTCATGGATATTGTCAGAGGCCATAGAAACTGAGTTTATATGATCATATTTATGACCATTGAAAATATTATGCTTTTTTGTTGAGATATTTTATTTTAGAGAAATGAACAATGTACATAATTTCTAAAGAAACATTTGCTGAGTAGAATAAATCAGTGGCATAATCTGAAGACCAGTCTGTTTTGGCTCATGAAGTAGCTGTTCATTTAGGCCAAATTTTGTTGTGCTTAGAGTAAATCTTAGCTTTCCATTTTAACGAATTACATGCTTTTCAGTTTTTCAAATGAAATTTCAAATTTGAGCCAAAAATCTACAACTGGTAAAATCAATAGTCCCTTCAACTGACAGAAAATTAGCAAGGCTTATTAAACTTCATGCATGACTCACTATCCCAGTACTACATCAAAGGAAGATGAACAAATAATCCCATTCCTCTTTGAATAGTATCAATGTGGAAAAAGTGATTGAAATAGACATTAATAAAAAGTCTAACACAAATATGATTGCCACTATGAATAGTAACAACACAGTTACTGTGGGCTTGCTTTAAAATGGTTTTACTAATACAATCTATTTGTTTTATGTATTCATAAGCACTGCTTCACCTTGCAGTTTAGTTTTACATTAAGATTTTTCTGGTATCTTGGATATTTCTAACCTGCAGTCTTGCATGTATTTTTCTAATCTATCATGATAGTAGAGTTCTTGGTTCTCTTTAGAAATGCATATACTTTTAAAAAGAACAGACAAGAAAATATTTTAATTTCCTGCTGTTCATTTGAGTTTACTGTAAACTTCCTTTGTCTTTTCCCATAATCTCTGTACAACAAAAACTGTAGATTATAGTGATGACGTCTGCTAAGTGAAGAGAGCTGCATATATGCTGCCACATGTGAGTGAATACTTGCAACAGCTTTGAAAATACCATATGCCTTTAACAGCGGTTAACACATGCACTCACTCTCTTCTTCTTGTTTATTCGAATAGCATACAAAGCACTGAAAAATCCATGACTATCTGAAGGGAAGAAGCTGGCAGATCATGTTGTAAATATTTAAGCAATCAGTAAAAACAAATGGCTTAAATTTAATGTATCATGGAAATTCTCTCCAAAGGCTATTCCGTAAGGAAAATGTGTTAGAAAAGGATCAGTTCATGGTTTAAGAGTTCGTGCTGCACAGTTTTAAAACATCACTACTGCACCAACTAATTAGAGGATGATAATTGATAAAAATGCTCTGAATTAACTGCGAGGTAATGGGCTTAATTTCTTACTTCAGACCACTCAGTCTTTATTGATGCTGCTCTATTGCCAAAGCCTCAGAATTCCTGCAGCAAAAAATTATTTCCCTCTAGGCTCTATCCAGAAGAGAACAACAGCACCTTGGTTGCTTTTCTTCTCTGCTTGGATCTTTGCCATTACTTCCCTGACTGAATCAATGTGCGTTAAAATAGCAGAATTGATTATCTGATTTCAATGCCATTGTTTTAGCTTTCCAACACACAAGGATACTCGACTCTATTCTTTGCTTCTCTTTCTTTCTTCCCCTTTTCTTTTTCAGATCATTTTTTCAAACCTACACAACATTTCTGCTTAATTGATGAAATATACACTGTGGGTGGCTTTTTCCATGACCACATGTGGCTTTGACCACATAAGCATACAAAACATCTTGTAGAGTAAGCTTCTGTCACAATGCATTATGAATACTAACTGATTTCTTCATCCATGCATATATGGAATTTGAGTACTTCGGCGGTAGCTGTTGCCACCTACTTGCTGATACAGATGTGTGCTGGATCAGTGCTCTCTATTAACTATGATATGGTTAATCCTTTCCCTGACTACATGTGAAAATCTCCAAGGAAAAATTTCTCAGTGTATATCCCATAGGATTACACATCGTCACTCCTTCTTTTCAACATTTATATTGTTACTAAGGGATGCATGTTAGGTATTTTAATGCCAGAGTGCTGATGGAATTCATGATTCATTCTGTTTTTTTATAATAAGTCCACACCAAATTTAACTTGTTGCTGTACTGCCATTCATGGTTGGAGTAACAAAATCCAAACATATGCCAGGCCATCTGTAAGGGCGGAAGGAGTTATCTTCCACTGATGTTGAAGTGGCAGTGGCAGATCCCAATGCTAAGCCAGACAACATAAAAGCAAGAAAAAATCTGAAGGCTTTCAAACAGCTGACACAGCTCATGAAATATAGTGAGAACCTTTCCTCCTTTGACGTTAAATACAGGAGAGGAATTGAAAGTTCATAAGTTATGTACTCAGATATCAAGAGCCTGACTTACCCAGATAAAGTAAAACGCTAAAATCACAAGGACAAGTGGACAAGTTAAAACAATTAAAATGAAATAAACATACATTTAAACTCTGAAGATTGTTTGTTCTAGAAAAAGATTCTTGTGAATGCATGGACTTTGCTAATCTTATTAAAAGAATAGTGACTGTAGGGTAAGGGATGTATTATCAATACTTGGGCTGGAAAGAGCCCAGATCAGGTGAAAGGAATTAAGCAAAATAAAGAACATCTTGCTTGTTTAAAGTTCCAGCTGTTCAGCTTTCATTTTTTTTCTTTTTTTTTTTTGCTTTCATCAGCATGAGGAAATTGATGTGAAACTTCCAAAATTTTAAATACTGTGAATGCTGTTGCAAATCCTAGCTTTATGCTATGCAGCCAGAAATTATTAAGGTAAAGAGAGCTCTTTTTCTGTCTCCCTGTTTGATTTCAGAGGTTGCATACGTGCTTTTTCACACTTTTCTCCAGGGATAGTATATTTCTTCTCAATTTTTCAATATTAACAAGATACTGAATACACACAGCTATTTTCAGGTGTCTTGGAGATGTAGATTTTTATACTTTCTTTGGAGATTACCTTTGCATAGTATTTTCAAACATAGGAAAAGGGAACTCTGCATGCCTTCACATACTCATTATGGCAAACCTTAAATGTTTAGGGGTTTGGTCATCAAAGTAATTATTTTTATGCTGATGTGATGCTGTCACTTTTTAAACTAGAGAATTCATTTAAGTCATTTTGCTACCTATTTGTAATGTAGATATTTACATCTATGAGAACTACTGCAAGTAAACCATTCTCCCACCTTCTTATTGTCCAAGTGTGTCTAGACCATGTCATAGAAAAAAAACCCTGTAAATATACCCTAACCATCAGCAGAACTAGGTTGTATTCACTCAAATATTCAGGTGAGCATCCAGAGAACTAGATAACTGTATAATTTGCCTAGATTTGTAGAAATTATATTAAGGAAAAAATTCAGTAAACACATAAATCTAACAATAAATGAAATACTTTTATTTAGAAAAGAAGTACAGGTTTTGTAAATGCTCTGTAAAACATATCAGTTGTTTTGAAAGAATCAGGTGCATTGAGAGAGCTCACTGTCGTTTCTAAAAGACACTCAGCAAGGCCTTTCACTAACAGTTGTTATAGAATTTAGGGTGCCATGAAATAGAAAGTGCAGTTCTTACATTGAAAGGTAACTGGAGAAAAGATAAGAAAGAAGGATAGGGCAAGGTAATAGAAAAATAAAAATTTAGCTTTCTCACTTGAGAGAATTTACTTTGATTACTGCAAAGGAATTGTTGTTAATGAGTCCTTAAATAATTTAGGAAAAAAGTGCAGATAGGAAAAATAAGGTTTTCCTTACGGAAAAAAAAAAAAAAAAAAAGAACAGCAAACAAACAATAAAAAATCCAAACCCACAGATGAATCATATAATACAGTGTCATGTGGAGTCTTATAGAAAAAATATTCAGTGTATGTTCATTGTTGTACTGTGTGAGTATGTACATTGTCACTGTAAAATAGAGAGAGGAATTATAAAAGGAATTAATGTGAGAGTGCTGCAGAATTGGTAGTGAGTTGGAAGATACGGACTGGGATTGATTTTGAAGAGAGAGGGCCATGTCCAGCTGTGTTGGTGGCAATATCGTAGAAATATTAATCTTGATTCAAATGTTATACTAAGGAAAAGATTTTGTCCCTCTGCCATAAAGTACTGTATTGGGAGACTGTATATGAGCAGTCTCCAAACATTTCATAATCTTTGAAAGAATTCAATTTTGTACCATGCTTCTGAAAGAGATTCTACCTTATGAATTTTTTGCACAAAACGAAGATTGCAATTCCTTTCAAAGTCCTTTGCAGGGTCACTGAAGAATTCAAGGAAAAAAATAAATTCTTTCCAGAATATGCCCTGTAATGCTTTGGAGACCTTCATGTATTATTCTCTTATTGATACTTATTTTAGAAGACGTAATTTGGGCCACACACATTCAGCAAAGTTAAGGTCCTAGAATGTAGGTGTTCTGGCATGTAAACCACACATGTAAATTAATCATACCAGATCTTTGCTAAAGAAAATGGAAGTTATACACCTGAACCTGTGTAAATGAAAAAAACCAGCAGCTTAGTCAGTGGACATGGATATTGTTATGCCATGAGCTTGCAATATGGTGTATTATGTACATGACAACAGCAAGACATAATGGAATATTTTTTTATGTTTCTACTTAAAGTTACCTGCTAATTTCAAACTTGTATGGTCATACATTAGGGATTGTGAGAGTGAAAGAAACAAGATAATACAAATGAAACATGAAAGGAAGTTACATCTGAGAAATAATGAAATGTTCAGAATAGAAGATGTAAGACAATACAACTTGGAGAAAATATTCTCAAATGCAACTCAAAGGGAGGGAGAGCTTTGGAAATCTGTAATGCTGAAAAAGATCTAGGGTTGATGGCTAGCAGAGAGTAAATTAGGTACTGTCTACTATGTAAAAGTAAGGTACAAAAAGACCACCCAAGTTTAGGCTGCACATACAGGAAAAGCATGTCATAAGCTATATGAGCACTGTTGAAACCACTACAAGAATAGTAGGTGCATTTCTGAGTTTTGGCTACTGAAATGCCACAGGAGTTGAAATAAAGATGAGGAAAACCACAGATACAAACAACTGAAAAGCTGGTGGGATTACTTTTACCTGCTAAGTGAACAACAGCTAAACAGAATGAGCCTCTGAAAATACTTTCATGATATAAATACCAACTGATAAAATATTTTGGAATTGTTATGAAAACTTACTCAGAAGTAAATAAAGGTACAAAGAGAAATAATATAATTATGATGGGATAGGCAATAAAGAAATGGTCAATAGCTGTCAAAAGCTATGGTTAGAAAAAATAATTTGGCTTACAAGTTCTTTCACATATCATAAATGCAGAATGCAGTCTCTTGGAATTTATTATCCCTCTCCTAAGTAGCTCTAAGATAAATGTTTGTATGTGAGTTAAAGAGCCAAGACTCCCCTTGGAGAAAGATGTAGATATCCCCAGAGGATGATTCTTCTTATGCTTAATTAGATATCCATGATAGGTCAGATTAATCACTTTCAGGAAGTGATTGTGTTGCAGGTGCCTACAGTAAGTAGCTCAGTTAGACACCTTAATTATTATGTTTAAAGCTAAGTGAGATGAATCCCATGCAAGGTAGCCAAATTATGCTTCATACAAATATTTCATGTAAATATATTAACTTAAACCATAGTAAAACATAAATAGAAAAGTTATCAATAAACTGTTGTACTCATAGTTTTGCCAGTTTTGCTAGTTTTTCATTTAAATGCTGTTCTTTCATCCTAATCCTTCCCTGCTATCATTTGTCCTCTTCTATATCTACTTAGTATTTAGAAATAAGGCTCTCTTGTGTAGGGATGATATTTAAAGTATTATGTGGTGTCCTCGTTGTTGGTGTTGTAAAAACACATAATAATATATCCTAATGAATTTATAATAGTGCAAGAAAAAAATAAACTAGATAATGGAACAAAAGTATCTCTTGGTGAAGCTCACTTAAAAGACTTGGCTCCAAGAGAAATGGCAGAAAATTTACCTGCATGACAAGCACTTTACAGTACATGACTGGAGTTACTGTGAATTGTGCAGCAAGGTCTTACAAGACGAAAACTTGTAGCTTGCTTTGAATATGCATATACTACTGAGACACTATTACTTATTTCACACCTCAGATATTTGTGTTAATACATTGATATCTGGATGTCTAATAGCAGAAGGGACATTTGAGAGTTTCACCATTTTTTTCCCATATTTCTTATTTGCTGTAGAGAGCTATCACCTGTATTAGTAAGCAGTGTAACACATTGTAATAGTGATTTATCACATAATCTTACATGGCCTACCATTTTTGACCAGGACTACAAGAATTACTTCTCTGAATATGTATAAAATATCTTAAACAATGTGGAAGCAATGGTAGCACTGGATATCTTTTTTTTTTTTCCCCAGATTATAATAATTCTGGCACTACTGGAAATTACTCTAAATATTTCTCTAGCACATTCTAAACCTCAGAGTGAGATGTGACATTAGCACATTTGGAGAGATAACTTACATCATCTTGGCAAATAGAATTGCAGTCCTCTATTTCTGAATGTTTTCATCAGCTGCAAGGAAGATGGGAATATATAAAAGAGGGAATTTTATGTGATATCTTTTCTTACAAAACATATTGGTTTTTTTACTTTCGCTAGATTTCTGTTGGTACGAAATACTCAATTTTGATTTATGCTTCAAAAGTGAAATCACCTGGCAATTTTTGGAACCTCTGCCAGTTGATAAATATTCCGTTTTCTGATGCATATATACCCCTGTATATTAAGTACATCGTTACATTGTAATTAATATTGATATGAAGAAAATAGCTTGAATCAATCTCATTTAAATCCCAAAATTCATTAACATTATTTACAATTTACCACTGCATAAAAGAAATCAAAGCTCAACCCTTCATTAAGAGTTGTGCGACTAGATCTCATTACGTGACAGTTTTTGTGTATACAAAGATGCACATAGCCCATTACTGAAAGTCAGAAAACCTTGACTCATAAATACACAGCTTTAAAAAGTGACTATTAAACCTCCCTATTCTGCACTTTATCAGAGAATGCAGAAAGTTTTTTTCCAGAAATTAGTACTGAATAACTAAATGTCCTTATTAACTTTCTATTGGAGAGGCTACAGTCTCGTGTGCTGTAGGTTGAAAGTATACATATGAGTCATTAAAGCTGTAACTATAAAGTCTCCAAGATTTTATCATTTTCACCAGAAGCTAAACTTTGGTTTTAATAGCACTTCAGAAAAATATTGCTTCCTCCAAAGGGGTTGATATATGTATTAACTGAGACACTATATAGCAACTGATTTTTATTGCTAGATAATTTTTAAGACCAACACAAGTCATTGATCAGAATTGTCGGTAAATTTCTATTAGAGATAGAAAAAAAAAATAAAAATGGAAGGTTAATTGCAAATATGGTGATTTTCAATGTGCAATTTCTTTGAGATAAGCTATCTCAAATGCCTGAATAGTTTATCTCTTATTCCTACCTTATAATAATTCAAGATAGCATGAATACATCAAATTCAATAAACATTAATAAATCATAGAATCACAGAATGGTTGAGGTTGGAGTGGACCTCTAGAGGTCAGCTGATCCACCCTCCTTGCTTGGCCAGTGACAGAAAGCAGGCTGCCCAGGACCACATCCAGACAACTTTTGAATATTTACAACAAGGAAGACTCCACAACCTCCCTGGGTGACCTACCACAGTTCTTAGTCACTCTTACAGTGAAAAAGTGTTTCCTAATGTTCAGAGGGAACCTCATGTGTTTCAGTTTGTGCCCATTATCTCTGGTCCTGTCACGGGGTACCACTGAAGAGAGCCTGACCATGTCCTCTTTGCACTCTCCCTGCAGGTATTTACACACATTGAGAAGAGCCCCCTGAGCCTTCTCTTCTCCAGGCTAAAAAGCCCAAGTTCTCTCAGCCTTTCCTCATAGGACACATGCTACATCCCCTAAGTCATCTTCATGGCCTTTTGTTGGACTATCTTCACTATGTCCATGTCTCTTGTACCAAGAATCCCAAGAACTGAACACAGCATTCCAGATGTGGTCTCACCTATGCTGAGTAGATCACCTCCCTCAACTTGCTGGCAATACTCCTCCTAATGAAGTCCAGGGTACTATTAGCCTGGACTTCTTCTTCAAGGGGACTTTTCTGCTTTCTGTTCAACTTGGTGTTCACTAGGACACCCAGGTTCTTTTCTGCAAAGCTGTTTTCCAGCTGAGTGATGCTAAGAATAAAGTGACCTTGAATGTTTCCAGGGATGGGGCATCTACCACCTCTCTAGGCAACCTATTCCAGTATTTCGCCATGCTCATTGTAAAAAATTTCTTCCTCATATCTAGTCTGAATCTACCCTCTTTTAGTTTAAAACCATTACACCTTGCCCTATAGCTCCAGATTTTCCCCCTGGTCTTTGTAGGGGATCTTGTTAGTAAAGACTATCAGATGCTATGAAATGGCCAATCTAAATTTAGTCACTACTGCCTTATTTTGATTTTAGCCTTTTTCTGTTTATGAAAGGGGTTCACCTGAATGATGGACATGTCCAAGCTAGACATCCTGGGAGACATTTATAGTCATTAGAGAGAAATAGCCATTCTTAAGGAAGAGTTCTGTTAAATCCCACAGCTGATTTATGATTCAAAATAAGGACAAATATGTTAGGATAGAATATGCTATGCCTACTAGTGACAAATACTTGTGTGGCAAGAGCTATGGAACTTTAATATGAGAAGCAACACTTTTATAAGAAGCAGCGGTGCACCTGAGCCTGCCTGTGTGCACATCTAGCACTTTTAGTCATTAATTTTCTGTATGGTCGAATCTCCCTATCTAGCTATCTGCATAGATGAGCTAATGGATCAGTTTGAAATAGTGGAGGGCCTGAAATATGGTGATTGATTGAATTCCTAACCATTTTCACAATGAAGTATTTGACTAATTGTTACAGAAGCTTTTCAGGTGGGAATTTCAGACTGTTTAGGATATTTCCCTGGGCAGCTCCTGCTGTACATAGACTAACCTGTATGCTTAAATGTGTTAATTAACATCCTGCATGGTTAATTTGTCCATTGCAGAGACTTCGTAGGCTTGCAGAATTGACCTCCATACAAAGATATGATTCTTTTCAGGGACAAGAGGATAAGGTTAAGACTCCATAGGGACAGTAGAAACTGTAGATATGATTCTATCAGACAGTTTGTAGGTAGTTAAGACAATAAGAAGATATTCTGTATACAATTTAAAATAATATATAGCAATAGATCATGTAAGTGCTGAACTGGTCTCTGGACCATGGACCAGCTAGGTATCATAATTCAGCTGAACAGTCGTTTTGGGAGTCTCACCTAAGGCAGCTGAAGATGCCACTGTAAAGATCCTTGTCATGTCTGACATCCAGGCAGTGACCAACCACGCAGTTCAAAAGATGTGATTCGCTACACAAGCATTACCCTATGCCAAGACTGCAAGATTTAAGCATTGGTCAAATGAATCCCATGGCTATAGTAGATGCTAAGGTCAGAGCCAGTAAAGACCACTGCTTGAGTTCAAGATTTATGGCAGCAACAAAGTATCCATTACGCTGCCTAAAACACAGGAAACCGAATTGCCAGAAATTCTCTGAATGATGTCTTCTCAAATACATAACCATCAATCTTGGGTAGGGCTCTTCAGCATGTACCAATCTGGAAAGTCTAACTATTAATATAAAAAATGAGTGCAGTACTGCTTTTGCTTGAGCGAGGGTAAGTAATGTTTATGAGAGCTGATCAACTGCCAAACGATCTTCTTAGAGCTCAATGTGTGCATTAGAAGATCACTGCTAGAATCCAAGGTCTGAAAGCAAAGTATTTGGAGGACTATATCATAAGGGATTTTACCTCACTGACTCCAAATCTGGACTGCCAACTCTTTCCTGCAGCTAAACCAAGTGATGAAAGTTTTGCAAGAATCTGAGTAAACAGGAACATTTTAGAGCACTCAGAATGGTTGACTTTTAAGTGAAAAGGAGTTCTCAATCATAACAAAAGGCGAGCTAATGCCCTGTATAATTCTGAATTATCATTAACAGTTCAAAGGCACTTGCACATGTGTCAAGAATAGAGCAACTCAATAAAGAAAAAGTGCTAAAAATTTTTAGCTTATACATCTTGGGTAGCCCTTGGAGACTTACCTTCCACATTAAGATTTGACCCAGAATGTATCTCTTATTTTAAAGGAAACTGCATGAAGAACTACTTTAGAAAATCACCTCCATTTGGTATTTTTATGTATTATGATTCACATGTCTTCATGGGCTACGGGGCATTGCAAATGGCATAATGATTTGCTTGAAATTTTCATCAATAACTTGCTTCTCCCAGCAGCAGATGGTTTGATGCAGAGATTGTACCAGAGAAATTCAACAGGATAAAACAGCAAAGAAAAGTTTGCACACCAGAAATACTCAAAAAATCTCGATCTTAAAGGCATATTGGTAGAGTAAAATCCAGTAATATGCAAATTGCTCTGATTATTAGATAAAGCGAATAAAAAGGCATCACACATTAGTTAAGCATCCTACTGAGACAACAGTTTATACCTGTGTTTAGAAACATGACTTTTAATATGTTTAACAGCACTTCCAATAAAGGATGTACACCTCTGATATACATCTAAGTTTTTCTGTTTGTGCCTAGATCAGCCATCATAAATATAAGGGACCTTCTACTGGCTCCCTTCCATCCTATCTTCTCAAATTTCTAATGAAAGCAAGGTATGTATGAGAAGAAACAAGGGATAGTATGTATTGTGTTTTACCCCAGTATACCCCAGTTATAGACTTATAACACTGGCAAAGAGCAAAACCAGTTGGAGGAATTTAGGAAAGCTGAATTTACTGCAGCAATAATGGATGCACCACAAAAAAACCTAACACTAATTAAGTATCATCTTAGTTAAATGTCTTTCATTCTTGTTCAATTAAGACACTGGTTTCACAAAATAGGATCCAAAAAAATCTAGACTGCTAAACAGGAAGCTACTTAAAGGCACTCTTCGTAGCTCCCTGCACCTAGGCGACAGACTAAAAAGGTGGAGAAAAGACCAGCAGAATCTTAAAAGTGCTTTCAGAATCCTCCAAAAGCAGTGTAAAAATGGTATGTGTTGCCAAAAACTTCCTCAAGAAAATAGTAACTAATGAACTTCCAGGAAAATTAATAGAAAATGAGCATGTTTTATTTGAAAACATGACAGCTAGAGGCAGCAAGTGGGCTGCCTTCTGTATTTTTAGGAAAACTTGGGAAGTGAGAGAAAAGTAATTACCCTTGTCACCCACAGCTTTAGGTGGTCTCAGAGCTATACTACAAATGACATTTGAGGGTGTTACGTGCCTTTATTGCTACATTTATTCTGCTGTGCTGTAAAGAAGTGTGTCTTTTTTTTCTGAACAGTCTATTGTAACTGGGTGACATTCAGTGAAAACTGGTGAATCCTAGAACTTGAATCCTACTTTCCAGGTCATTTTAAACGTAGTTTATATTATTACTCCCTAAGAGACAAAAAAGACCTTCAGACCACATGGAAGAGGCTGTCTGTTACTACTTGAAGTATTAGACATTAGTGTATTTAAAAGCTATATTTCATTCCTGTATTCCTTTTCTATTACCTTGATTCTGCAATTCCTTTCTGTGTATAAAAATTAAATTCTGGAACCTTTGCCTGTAAGCATGCAGTCCGTTAATTTTTCATGTAAACAGGTAAGTAGCAGCTGAATGGTTTTCACTGCTGAACTTGGGTACTTGCATTGATGATCTTACATGAAAGACATCTTTTAGAAGATTTGATACTTTAAAGCCTTGTGGAATTTAGGTCCCTGTCTTTCATTGATCCCAGCTGAAGTTATAGGCTTATATTATATAACTAATGCTGGGAATGTGAGCCCAGGCCTTCAAGACTAGCTGGGCTTAATCTGTACCCCTTTCCTGTGCGTTTTACGTTGCCTAGTTCAACCACTGACTATTGAATATGGTAAGCTTTGTGCATACAGTTCAAAGTTCTTGTTTTCCACTTATGAGACTACAGATTTTATTTGGAAAACTATCAGCTGACAAAAACCATAAAAGTTGAGCTCTGCAACATACTGTTAATTAGCTTCTTTAGATATTGTGAAGAGCACTAGACCCTAGTCCTGTGTATGAAAAAGTAAGACTTCATAAGGATAGACTGTATAACTATTGAAGAAAAAAAGTACTGTTTCTTAAGAAAGTCAATGGAAATGCTCAACAATAAGATGAAAGGGTACAGAGTAGGTAATTTTAAAGGTGTGCATATTTACTTAGAAATCTGTAATCAAACCACTAATTTTGAAACTCTTTAGTATCTATTAGAAAAGGTAAAATCCTGAAACTTGTAGCATGAAAATAACCTCAAAACAAAACAAACAAGCAAAAAAAACCAACCCCCAACCAAAAACCACCAACCCAAACATACAAAAACCCCCAAACACCCAAAAAACCCCAACACAATTCAGTTACCAAAGAAAAAAAAATAAATTGGGGAAAATAATGTTTTTTATTCCCCAAAAATTTATTCTAAATTGCCAAACAGGTTAAATTGGAACTGTATTTTTAAATTGCTAATAATATATTATGCAACCCTATCCCAATCTTCTCTATATTATGAAGATATTTAGCTTAATCCTTAAGCTCCCACTGTACAATTTTTATAGTTCGGTATTTCTAAACTAGGTTAAGTGTGAATTCATAAAATAAATAAATAAGGTTCTCTCTCATTTGCATGGTGTTGTACAACAGATCTTGCTATATCACCTCTTCCTAGTCAAACTTTTCCCTCTCTCAGTTAGTGAGATGGTCTTAAATATCATTATCCATTTCCTTTTAGACATGTCTGTGAACTAAACTTTTACTGTATCTGCAAAACTCCTAAAGTAAATTAAATGTGAATCCTCAATCTTAGGCATATCTCTCAATTACATGCACCTGTGCTGGATCAATTAGCTTGTCCAATTCTTATGAACAATAAATGGCCCACAAGTGTTCTCCATTAATTAAAATGCTATCAGCCTTTTCCAAGTGCACTTCTAATGTATTGTCGACAGCAGCTTTGAGGGCAGCTACACTTGTATGGACCTGTGGGTGTTAATTTGTCTTTTAACTTCACTGTCCCTCCCTGCAAACTACTGATGGATTTTTTATTCCCCACCTCCATGAAGTGCAGCTTTTGTTTTATTAGCTATTGTGAGGACTATGTGCTGTTAAACACAATCAGATCTTGTACTGTAGCATTTCTTATTTTAAATGAAAGATTGTTGTTGCTGCTGCTGTCTAATTTTGGTTGTAAAACCAGATTGGAACTCTCTTTAATGGCTTTATTTGACGTCAGTCTATCCAGAAAATTATTTCCTTTCTCAGATATAATGCGTAAGTTACTGTGGAATAGTAATTCTTTCAGGTGTTCGAAAAGCATGTTTAAATCATACTTATGTGCTCATAACCTTTCTAATACAATGACTTAAGAGAGTTTTTCAGATTAACTACTTTATTCTGCAATGCATCCCTGAAAACTCTCTGCTTAAAAAGCACCATGGCCACTAGCAATGATTTTGTTTAATGATGCAGTTCAACTTTTTTGGAAGGACCATTTTTAAAAAGCCATACTGCTAAGTATGGCTTTATAAATTATTTATAGAGAATTGCTGGGACAATATCAAATTTGGTGAGCTGCCTGTGTCGGTACCACTGAATTATCCACAGAAATAAAGTCAACAAAGTTTCTTCTTCTCTTTTTCTTTTCTAGCATCAAACTTCAGTATAAATTCATGCCAGAAGCCATTTCCAAGTTTTATGCAGAAATATTTTTCATTGCCTTGCTGAGTATTTCAAAGAGGCAGAAAAATCTGTCATTACTCCCCTACTTTTATTCCTAATTAGCAATTTTAAAGCAGTCAGTTGTGCAATATGTTGAAGTATTTGGTAGACATTTTTATAACACACTGTTAGTCTAGAGTTGTGAAAAAATGAGCAGAATTATGGAAATAATTACATAATAAGTACATTAATAAAGTCAACCAAACGTAAATAATTATTAACAGGAACAACAAAATGGAAACATAGACCTTCTTATTCTATTTTAAAATACGTCTTTCAGTTCTGATTTTATTGACCTGTTTCATGATGTTTCCCAGAACTTTCAATACAATGTGTTATTGACATCAAGGGGAAATTCAGTGGGAACATCTCGCATAGTTTTTCTAAAATCCCACCCTATCTGTTGCCATGACAACACAACCATTCTTCCTGGAGAGGATGTTTTCTCTATTTTTCTATTCCCAGAAAAATAATTTCACAGCTTTATTGTTGCAAATATTGGAGGAGGGGGATGACACAAAACCCAAACCAGAAAACAACCCAAACCCCAAAGCATTTCAAGTGGACTTTCTGGGTAATCAATGAAGAAAGGAAGAAAGACCTAAGATTGTAAGCTCATAGTCACTTTCTAGAATAATTTTTAGTTTCTGCATATAATGCCATTTGTTTGGGATATTCTAACTACATGCACAGAAGATACAAAAGATGGCACGCTCCTTTTTGTGACTTTGAAAGCAGTTTTCATGCATTTTTTAATGAACAATAATTCCTTGAGTGTACTTGTGTGTAAAAGACACGGTCTGAGAACGATACTCAAGTCAAGTGTCTTATGCAAAACTTCCCTGGGCCTAGCTGCTAGCCACAGAACTTCAGTTTAAGTTCTCCTGGGAACAGAAATGGTGTAGAATATAATTTCTTTGTCTGGTCAAAGCATAACTAGCACAACACAATAGAATTCTATTTCTTCTCTTAACACCCACTTAGATTACAAAGGTTGCTGAGATTAAACAAAAAAAAAGGAGAAAAAAAATGTCTCCATTATTCTAGCACAAAACCCAAGGAAGAGTGTGTATCAGGGAGCACAGAATACTTTTCAAGAATAGGAACGCAGGTTCTACTCCTTTTTTTTTTTGATGGTGAGACATTGTAATATAACTAGACCTTTATCTGAAAATAGAAATAACTCTGCATAAAGTGAATGAGATTTTAAATTCTGTACTAGTGAATAACACGAAAGTAATGTTCTATGGAGGCAATCTAATTTTTAAAGTTGGTCCAAGATTCCCTTCAAGCATCTGAAATGCAAATCTGCTATCAGTTTTGTACCCTACATTAACAACCATTTGTATTTTTTCTTCACTGACCCTTTTACTTAAATTTTATAGCTGAATTGGAAATAAAGAAGAAATGTATTATGTCTTATTCCCTGTAGTTAAACCTCTAAAATCAGCAGTTTCCTTATAGGTGATTAAGCCTCACAGGAAGAATAGTAGTAATACATTATAAGAAAGTTTTAAGAATAAGGAAGGTGTAGTAATATTCTTGAAAGAGTAAACCAAAGCATTATCATTTGTCTAATGTAAAACAAGGAAAAGATAAGCATTAATAAAAATTTAGACTCTAAAGAGAAGTCTACTGAATTAAATGAATTGCTGTTTTCAGTTATACCTATTGCAATTAAATCTATCTTCCTACATCAAAATCTGTCCCAATTTCCATCCTGCCTGTGTGTATGCACCAGAGTAAATTTGATGACAGGCTAAGAAAGTTGGGACTGTTCAGCCTGGAGAAGAGAAAGCTGCATGGAGACCTCTAGCAGCCTTCCAGTATCTGAAGGGGGCCTACAAGGATGCTGGAGAGGGACTCTTCATCAGGGGCTGTAGTGATAGGACAAGGGGTAATGGGTTCAAACTTAAATAGGGGAAGTTCAGGTTAGATATAAGGAAGTTCTTTGCAGTGAGGGTGATGAGTCACTGGAACAGGTTGCCCAAAGAAGTCGTAAATGCTCCATCCCTGGCAGTGTTCAAGGCCAGGCTGGACAGAGCCCTGGGCCATCTGGTCTAGTGTGACTGTCCCTGCTCATGGCAGTGGGTTGGAACTAGATGATCTTTAGGTCCTTTCCAACCCTATTCTATGATTCTGTGATTTAATTTTAAAATAAGCATCCTAACAAACACAATTTTTATCTTAAATAATTAAGCTGTGAAACCACTTACTTAATGTATTTCTTGAGAGTAAATTTATAAAGTAAGTTCCCAGTTCACAGAATGAACAGATGGCCACGAGAACATTTTTTGACATGGTCAACATTTAAAAGGAAAATAATGCCAAAATATCAGTTCAATAAATGCCCAGCAGACTGTCAAATTTTATATGGTCCTATGACTATGGAAAAAGTTTGAAGATTTCAGATATTTTGAAATCTGGAGTGGACTTGGAATGAGCATCAAAACTTGTACACAGAATTTCCCTGTGAATAACATGAGACTTCTGTATAAAGACAAGAAAAATGGAATTTGACTGAATCTTGTTTAAATGGTACTCTGCTGTCCTGGGTTCAGCTATAGCAGTCACTTTTCTCCTTCTTAGTAGCTGGTGCAGTGCTGTGTTTTTTGACTTTCAGCCTGGGAACAACGCTGATAACACTGATGTTTTTAGTTGTTGCTAAGTAATGTTTACTCCAAGCAAGGACTTTCTCAGTCTCATGCTCTGCCAGGGAGGAGGGGAAGCTGGGAGGAAGCAGAGACAGGACACCTGACCCAAACTAGCCAAAGGGGTATTCCATACCACAGCACGTCATGCCCAGTATATAAACCGGGGGGAGTTACCCGAAAGGCCCAGATCACTGCTCGGGTCGGGCTGGGTATCGGTCGGCAGGTGGTGAGCAACTGTATCCTCTCCCCTTGTTATTTCACTAATCATTATTATCACTGGTGGTAGCAGTAGTAGTTTTGTATTATACCTTAGTTACTGGACTGCTCTCATCTCAACCCGTGGGAGTTACGTTCTTCCGATTCTCCACCTCATCCCTCCCGGAGCTTTTGGGAGGAAGAAGGGGGGGAGTGAGAGAGCGGCTGTGTGGTTCTGAGTTACCGGCTGGGCTCAAACCATGACAGTTCTTTGTGGAGCCCAATGTGGGGCACGAAGGGTTGAGATAAAGACAGATCTGATCAGAGTGTGTCTAACCATATTTGTGATAAGCATTCATTGTTACTACTCATCACAATGTTGATTTATTGGCTCTCAGAGTTGTTGTGCTTGATCTCAGAGTTTCAGCATGTTGTACCTTACTTACAGACAGTATTTGCTGTTTTAGTGTTTATTGGCTGGGGGGCCTCGGCTAAGGTTCTTGTTTCACTGTACTTCACGGTAATGACTTGTAATACAATAGACTCATTGATCATGAAACTGGTCTGGTTTGCGCTTCCGGTGTGGCCATCACCTCTATGCTTTGGGAGGTATATAATGAAATTTTTTAGCAATCGCATCTCATTTTTTTTCTCCTCGGGGGGTCAACCTATGAAGGAGGCATTCTCTTACACCCCCCATGCCCCTACCAGCCTATTTGCAACAGCAGTTGAGAGTTCTGAAGGTTTTAGATGGCCTTTGAGTACCCTTGAAACCTGCCTGCTGATTGTGCTGGGGATCAGCATGTTGGCAAACATACGGAGTGTGTTTTACCCACGGCCATCCCGTCGTAGGAACATCCTATTTCGTTTAATGTCAAAAATTCAGCAGTATCAGGTTCGAATCTGGTCTAGGATTAGACAACGATATAGGAGGACCACCAGGAGATTTTCCCTGAGGCTGGACAGCCATGAGTGGCAGGGTGTGTGGGATAGTATGGGCAAGTACCTAGGCCAGTGGGGCCCTCCAGTGCTTTGGAACTTCACCACTGAACAAGTGCAACATCCGGAAAAACTAGTAAAACACTTAAACGAGGTGTGCTGTCGTCCTGATTATACCAGAGAAGGACAAATCGTGGCAATGTGCTGGGGCTTGGCGGCCTATGCCTACAGAGCCCTGCTCAACACTAACCTTCAAAGGGAAAAAAATGTCTCTGGATCTGATGGCAAAGCAACAGACAACGCAGCTATGCCAACTACAAGCACAGCAGCTACTCAGACCCTGACCACAACAGTCAACACAGCTACTCCAAGTACAGCAGCTACATCAACCCCAGTGACAAGCACAACAGCTACTCCAACCCTGACCACAACAGACAACGCAACTACTCCAACTTCAAATACAGCAGTTACGCCAACCCCAGTGACAAGCACAACAGCTACTCAAACCCCGACAGCAACAGACAATGTGGCTACTCCAAGCACCGCAGCCACACCAACCCCAGTGACAAGCACAGTAGCTACTCAAACCCCGACAGCAACAGACAATGCAGCTGTTGGTGTTACTCAACTCCCAAGCACAACAGCTGCACCAACCCCAGCAATAGACATTGCAACCACTCCAATCCTAGTGGCAGACACTGCAGCCACTCCAGCCACAGTGACAAACACTGCAGCTAAACCAAATGTCCAGTTTGTGACAATGTCTGTTGCCCCTGTAAGCAAAAGCCGACAAGAGGCACAAAGAGCAACCCGCGAAGTGAAGAAAGATGAAGACCCAATGCCATTACTACGTGAAACAGCATCTGAACAAGAGTTACTACTACGTGGGTCAGAGGAAGAGGAAGAAGAAGAAGAGGTGACTTCTTGACCCCGGACCTCAACCGAACTGCGGAATATGCGAAAAGATTTCACCCGTCTTCCAGGGGAGCACATCGTCACCTGGTTGCTCCGATGCTGGGACAATGGGGCCGACGGTCACGAACTAGAAGGTAGGGAGGCCAAGCAGCTGGGATCACTTGCTAAGGAAGGAGGAATTGACAAAGTGATTGCAAGAGAGAAGCGAGCCCTCAGCCTTTGGAGGCGGCTCCTGGCAGCTGTGAAGGAAAGGTTTCCCTACAAACACGATATTACGAGTCGCTCAGCCAACTGGACCACGATAGAGAAAGGCATCCAGTCCCTGAGGGAATCAGCCATTATAGAGATGATCTATCGTAGGCCAGATGCCAGGAACACATCCGTAGATCCAGACGAAGTCGAATGTACGCGACCCATGTGGCGGAAACTTACACAGAGTGCACCATCATCATATGCCCACACATTGGCATCAATGACCTGGAATGACGGAGTATCACCAACAGTGGATTGCCTGATTTGTCAACTCCGAGAGTTCGAAGACAATCTCACCCCTTCCATTATTTCAGCTGTGGAAAAACTGTCCCAGGAGTTCAAACAATTGAGAGACGATTTATCCGATCTATCCAGCTCCCCATGTGTACCAACCCATGTCTCAGCTATTAACAGAAGGCGCCCTACTGCTCAAGAAAGAAAATATAGGAGGTATACGCCACGGGCCACCCTGTGGTTTTACCTGCGGGATCACGGAGAAGACATGAGAAAGTGGGATGGAAAACCTACCTCAGTTCTGGAGCAACGGGTGCGTGAACTGAAGAGGAGAACAATGGTCAAGGATGATCCTCCCAGGAAAGATGCTGCTCCAGTCTCTGGTGAGCAGCTTCCCAGATGGAAAGAGTGGGAGAGCTGATTTTACTCCAGCTCCTGTGATAAGGAATACTAATCCCTTTCTACAAGACAGAAGTGGAGAATTTTATGATCACTATTAGAGGGGCCCTGCCTCCAGCCAGGTGGAGGAAAGGGATAATCGGGTTTACTGGACTGTGTGGATTAGATGGCCTGGCACATCAGTCCCACAGAAGTACAAGGCTCTAGCAGATACCGGTGCACAGTGTACCCTGATGCCATCAAGGTATCAAGGGGTGAAACCCATTTATATTTTTGGAGTGACAGGAGGATCCCAAGAGTTATCTGTACTGGAAGCTGAAATCAGCCTGACTGGGAGTAAGTGGCAAAAGCACCCCATTGTGACTGGTCCAGGGGCTCCATGCACCCTTGGCATAGACTATCTCAGGAGAGGGTACTTCAAAGACCCGAAAGGGTATAGATGGGCTTTTGGTATCGCTGCCTTGGAGACAGAGGAAATTAAGCAGCTGTCCACCTTGCCCGGTCTCTCGGAAGATCCTTCTGTTGCGGGGTTGTTGAAGGTCGAAGAACAACAAGTGCCAATTGCAACCACAACAGTGCACCGGCGGCAATATCGCACCAACCGAGACTCCTTGATTCCCATCCATAAGCTGATCCGCAGACTGGAGAGCCAAGGAGTGATCAGCGGGACCCGCTCACCCTTTAATAGCCCCATATGGCCAGTGCAAAAGTCTAATGGAGAGTGGAGACTAACGGTAGACTATCGTGGCCTGAACGAAGTCACACCACCATTGAGTGCTGCTGTACCGGACATGCTAGAACTTCAATATGAACTGGAGTCAAAGGCAGCCAAGTGGTATGCCACAACTGATACTGTCAATGCATTTTTCTCAATCCCTTTGGCAGCAGAATGCAGGCAACAGTTTGCTTTTGCTTGGAGGGGCGTCCAGTACACTTGGAACCGACTGCCCCAGGGGTGGAAACACAGCCCTACCATCTGCCATGGATTGATCCAGACTGCACTGGAACAGGGGCAAGCTCCAGAACACCTGCAATACATTGATGACATCATCGTGTGGGGTGATACAGCGGAAGAAGTTTTTGAGAAAGGGAGGAAGATAATCCAAATCCTGCTGAAGGCCGGTTTTGCCATAAAATGGAGTAAGGTCATGGGACCTGCACAGGAGATTCAATTTTTGGGAATAAAATGGCAAGATGGACGTCGCCAGATCCCCACAGATGTGATCAACAAGATAACAGCAATGTCTCCACCAACTAACAAGAAGGAAACACAAGCTTTCTTAGGTGTTGTGGGGTTCTGGAGAATGCACATCCCAAATTTACAGTTTGATTGTAAGCCCTCTCTACCACGTGACCCAGAAGAAGAATGATTTCAAATGGGGCCCTGAGCAACAACAAGCCTTTGAACAAATTAAATGAGAAATAGTTCATGCAGTAGCCCTTGGACCAGTCCGGGCCAGGCCAGATGTGAAAAATGTGCTCTATACCGCAGCTGGGGAGAATGGTCCTACCTGGAGCCTCTGGCAGAAAGCTCCAGGGGAGACTCGAGGTTGACCCCTCAGCTTTTGGAGTTGGGGATATGAAGGATCCGAGGCCAGCTATACTCCCACTGAAAAAGAGATACTGGCAGCCTATGAAGGGGTTCGAGCTGCTTCAGAAGTGATTGGAACTGAAGCTCAGCTCCTCCTGGCACCCCGGTTGCCTCTGCTGAGCTGGATGTTCAAAGGCAGGGTCTCCTCTACACATCATGCAACTGATGCTACATGGAGTAAGTGGGCCGCACTAATTACACAAGAAGCTCGAATAGGAAATCCCGGTCGTCCAGGAATTCTAGAAGTCATCATGGACCGGCCAGAGGGCAAAGATTTTGGGAAGTCACCAGAAGAGGAGGTGATGAGTGCTGAAGAGGCCCCACCATATAATGAACTGTCAGAGAGTGAAAAGCAATATGCCTTGCTTACTGATGGGTCCTGCTGTATTGTGGGAAAGCATCGGAGATGGAAGGCAGCTGTGTGGAGTCCCCTGTGACAAGTTGCAGAAACTGCTGAAGGAGAGGGTGAATCTAGTCAGTTTGCAGAGGTGAAAGCCATCCAGCTGGCCTTGGACATTGCTGAATGAGAAAAATGGCCAGTACTTTGTCTCTATACTGACTCATGGATGGTGGCAAGTGCCCTGTGGGGGTGGTTGCAGCAATGGAAGCAGAACAATTGGCAACGCAGAAGTAAATCCGTCTGGGCTGCTGCATTGTGGCAAGATATCGCTGCTCGGGTGCAGAACCTGGTGGTGAGGGTACGCCACGTAGATGCTCATGTACCCAAGAGTCGGGCCACTGAGGAACACCAGAATAACCAGCAAGTGGATAAAGCTGCTAAGATTGAAGTGGCTCAGATGGACTTAGATTGGCAAAGTAAGGGTGAATTATTTTTAGCCCAATGGGCCCATGACACCTCAGGCCATCAAGGCAGAGATGCAACATATAGATGGGCTCGTGATCGAGGGGTGGACTTAACGATGGACACTACTGACCAGGCTATTCACGAATGTGAAACGTGCTGCAATTAAGCAAGCCAAATGGTTAAAGCCTCTCTGGTATGGAGGACGATGGCTGAAGTACAAGTATGGGGAGGCCTGGCAGATTGACTATATTACACTCCCATTGACCAGCCAAGGCAAGCACTATGTGCTTACCATGGTGGAAGCAACCACCGGATGGCTGGAGAAATATGCTGTGCCCGACACCACTGCCCGGAACACTATCCTGGGCCTTGAGAAACAAGTTTTGTGGCGACACGGCACCCCAGAGAGAATTGAGTCAGACAATGGGACTCATTTCTGGAACAACCTTATAGACACTTGGGCCAAAGAGCATGGCATTGAGTGGGTATATCACATCCCCTACCATGCACCAGCCTCTGGGAAAATTGAGCAGTACAATGGGCTGTTAAAAACTACACTGAGAGCAATGGGTGGTGGGACTTTCAAACACTGGGATACATATTTACCGAAAGCCACCTGGTTGGTCAACACTAGGGGATCTGCCAACAGGGCTGGCCCAGCCCAATCAGAACTTTTACATACTGTAGAGGGGGATAAAGTTCCTGTGGTGCACATAAAGAATTTGTTGGGGAAGACAGTCTGGGTTATTCCTGCTTCAGGTAAAGGCAAACCCACTCGTGGGATTGCTTTTGCTCAGGGACCTGGATACGCTTGGTGGGTAATGCGGGAAGATGGGGAAGTCCGATGTGCACCTCAAGGGGATTTGATTTTGGGGGAAAACAGCCAATGAACTCAATTGTATGCTGTTGCCTGCTCTATAACACTTTTATAGCCCACCAGCTAGATATTTTCAGGTCGCCAGCAACTGACCCTGACTTCCCTCCGATCATCACCTCAACAAAGAATGAATTTTGAGGAAACCAGACGAGCTCAGCAGTGACCAGACGAGTTTGGCGGTATCATCAGCAGGCAGCAACCCAACACTACGTACCGTCCCTCCTGCCCTGAAAGACTATTACAAGAGATGGAGCCTGACATCATGGACTGGATGAATTTAGCAATTTTATAGGGATTGGTCCATGGACTAGGGAATGATATCTTTTCCTTTGTGTGTGGGTGTGGGTGTATGTATATGTGTATATATGGGACAGGGGCGATGGTGTGTTGAGAGATGTGGGATCTGAGCATGATGTGAATGGTATGGAATAATGGGTGGATACTGTCCTGGGTTCAGCTATAGCAGTCACTTTTCTCCTTCTTAGTAGCTGGTGCAGTGCTGTGTTTTTTAACTTTCAGCCTGGGAACAACGCTGATAACACCGATGTTTTTAGTTGTTGCTAAGTAATGTTTACTCCAAGCAAGGACTTTCTCAGTCTCATGCTCTGCCAGGGAAGAGGGGAAGCCGGGAGGAAGCAGAGACAGGACACCTGACCCAAACTAGCCAAAGGGGTATTCCATACCACAGCACGTCATGCCCAGTATATAAACCGGGGGGAGTTACCCGAAAGGCCCAGATCACTGCTCGGGTCGGGCTGGGTATCGGTCGGCGGGTGGTGAGCAATTGTATCCTCTCCCCTTGTTATTTCACTAATCATTATTATCACTGGTGGTAGCAGTAGTGGTTTTGTATTATACCTTAGTTACTGGACTGCTCTCATCTCAACCCATGGGAGTTACATTCTGCTGATTCTCCTCCCCATCCCTCCGGGAGCTTTTGGGAGGAAGAAGTGGGGGAGTGAGCAAGTGGCTGTGTGGTTCTGAGTTACCAGCTGGGCTCAAACCATGACATCTGCAACCTTCTTTATGACTTGGGAAATATTCAGTACTAACAGGAAAAATGTTCAATTTAAGTATTTAGAACAATTTACATTACATTCTATTCTAGTTTTATTGTATTCTAATTGACCTCTTACAGAAAAGCTAGAGTGTAACAGCAGGTTATAAGCTAAGGGGCTATTTTATAAATAACAGAATATATTTACATATAATATCACCATCATGTTTGTCTCTAAACAATCTTTATAAGTTTGTGTATGTTTAATTCGTTATCTTATTTAGAGTGAAACAACACCAATGACAGCATAATAGCAGAGAAAATAAAGAAATCCTACTAGATTGTATAATAAACCAGAATGTCATAGTATTTTTTTAAACAAACCTGCAGGTGTTTTACTCAATTCTGTTTTCTGCACTTCAAAAGATATAGTTCTGTCCACTTTCCTTAGAAAGTTAGTGTTCTGTATTTCCTTAGTATTTATTGTGACAGAATAAGAAAGTGCTAAACACAATGACTCTAATAGGTGTTTGTGCCCTCTTCCTCTACAGGACAAATAAGGTCATTATATTCAGCTTGTCTCTGTTTTATTACATTGACTGCTTCTTTGACACGAGGAGGTATTTTTCAAAGTTTCTATAGGTTGTAAAAAAATGAACTTTTAAGTTAAAAGTTTCTTACAGGATTTTTGCCACTAAAAATTTTATTTAATAGCATTTGTTCCTGTTTATTCCTCTGAAACAAGGTTCCCCAACAATTACACACAGAAAATTTGTCATGTCAGCCTTTTCGAACTCATTTACAATTCTGCTCAGATCACAAATCATCTCTGCATATGTACTGTCTCCAGAGCACAGTATACTAGTATGCCTACCACTAACCATGATACCATCTCTACTTTCTTGTCTTTCTATTATGCAGAAATGGGTCATTATGCAGATTGTCAGTAATATTGCCCATGCTGCTCACTAATTAAAAATTAAAAAAACCCAATAAAACCCCAAACGTAACATGAAAGCAGAGATCTTGAATGTATGAATGTTTACTCTCTTCATATTTTAGTATGAAGAGAGTAAAAATTAACATCTAATTTCTTCCCTTGATTTTGTCAAGTTAAATGCTTTGGTTTTTGTTTGTGAAAAATGTCGTCTATCAAACTTTCTAGAAATAGCCATGGCATTCACTTTAATTCTTACAGGTGAAAACAAGTTTTTCTTTTCCAAGAAGCTTATCTACCAAAACACTGTAGACTTCTCCACAAGTGCATATGCATCTTTCAGGAATTTAGTAAAGCAGATAGAAAAACTCTGTAACAAACAGAGCTTCTGATGTTCCCTGAGATTTAATTTGGACCCAACAGAACAAGTAGATATCAAGGAAGAAATTAAGAGGACTAGCTGGCAGCATTTGGGTGGCTAAAAGGAAGAAAAGCTTTCACTAGAGCAGCTTTAGCATGCTTAATGGCTTGGGCTGGCAGAAGCTAAAATATTTATAATCTGTACTTGTCAGGCTTTAATGTTTTGTCCCCCAGCATAAAATCTATCTATACTGAGAGATGGGCTCCTTTATGGCCTATGACCTTCCTATGGAAGCCAGAATGTTGGAAGAATAGTATTTTCCAGTTCTTCACCATGACATATTTGTGAACCTGTGTTCCTGAAAATACTCATATCTTTCTAGTTCACATGTACCCATAGTAACCTCTCTTCCAAATTCTGCTTTTATTATTTACTCAGTCTATTTTCCTGGAGGTAAAATTTTAAATATTTACATGCTTGCCTGAGCGAGTAACAAGAAAATTCTCTTTCCAAGGCTCCAGTTTAGAATTACCTCAGTTCAAGCAGATCACCTGTTTTTCCAAAATGCATTACTTGCTACACCAACATGAATTAATTCCTTTTGTAATTAACTATTGTCAAGTTACAAGATCTTGTAATTTGGTGGTTTTGTTTTGTTTTCATTTTGAATCTAAAAATCATTCTGAATGTACATTTACATTCTGCATCAGAGTATTGTGAAAACTTGATTAGCCACTGAAAAACTAAGATTATGTTCATGTTCTGCATTATAATTTCCTTTCCACCAGATAACTTGGGTTTCTAAGGACTATAAGTTGGTTCATTTTCTTCCTGTTTTTCAAGATACCTGTGGAACACTTGTATAAACAAATTTCCATTTGAATAGTTTTAGCATGAGTGTAACCATCATCACCTGAGATCACCTAAAAGAGAAAAGCAGCCAACTGAGAAGTTTAAACCTTATATGTAATCATATTTGTGGACTATTTCTGTTAAAAGGTAGTTGCATCATAAAGCTGGGTGAGGTCCATATTTAAAAATTCATTTAAAAAGTAGGGTAAATGAGTTATGACAAAAAATACCTGAAGCAAATTGTCTATTTTCTAGTGACATAGTTGCTAGTAGACTGGAGATTCAGAAGACCAAAATGAAAAGGCAAAAAGACTTCTTAGAAACATCCTTGACATCACAGTCTTCATATGTTTATGGTCCTCTGTAGTGTGGTACTCCTTCCAAAAAGGTGAGAGATAACTGGCTTCCTAGGAAAGAGGAGCAACTAAGAGCATGTTCAATAGAGAGAGATGTAGGCAACATGCCCAGTGTAAAGGTGTACCTTATAGTCTTGTTAGAAGGAACAAACAGCTATTTCAGGAAGAAACAGCTATTTCAGCATGCTTGTAGCTTTAGTACGATTTGTAGTTGCTATCAGTCTTCACTAGGTTAAGTGATAGAAAATATAAATGAGATGGATGAAAAATGGGTAACTGATTTTTTTACATTTGTTTCACTAGAGAAATGTATGGGGAAGACTTGAATATATTTTTGTTTTGGTGAACACATAATTAATTTTTGTACATTTATTTCCTTTCTGTTTCTCCTTCTCATCCTTTAGTAAAGCAATTTTTGATTAAGACTTTTCATTCAAGCTCTTTGAATGGTGAAATGTGGCTCACAAGCTTGTTATGGTATTTATTGACAACCCATAGAAATGAAACCTAGTTCTTACTGTTGTCAAGTAAAGCATAACAGAAAAACCGTACAAGTAAAACTAAAATTCCTGAAGTCAATAAATTTGAGAGTTGCTACAAAGATTATAGAAAAGGGTCTGTACTATGTAGATATCTGTGGACATATTCATGGAATCATAGAATGGTTAACGTTGGAAAGGGCCTGAAGATCATCTAGTTCCAACCCACTGCCATGAGCAGGGATGCCTCACATTAGACTGTCACCCGAGGCTCTGTCCAACATGACCTTGAACACTGCCAGGGATGGAGCATTTATCACTTTTTTGGGCAACCTGTTCCAGTGACTCATCACCCTCACTGTAAAGATTTTCTTTCTTACATCTAACCTGAACTTCCCCTGCTTAAGTTTAAACCCATTACCCCTTGTCCTATCACTACAGTCCCTAATGAAGAGTCCCTCCCCAGGACCCTTATAGGCCCCCTTTCAGAAACTGGAAGGCTGCTATGAGGTCTCCACGTAGCCTTCTCTTCTCCAGACTGAACAGCCCCAACTTCCTTAGCCTGTCTTCATACGGGATGTGCTCCAGCCCCCTTATCATCCTCATGGCCATCCTCTGGACTTGTTCCAACAGCTCCTTTTCTTTATTATGTGGAGGCCACCAGAACTGTACACGGTACTGCAAGTGGGGTCTCACAAGAGCAGAGTAGAGGGGCAGGATCACCTCCTTTGACCTGCTGGTCACGCTTCTTTTGATGCAGCCCAGGATACGGTTGGCTTTCTGGGCTGCAAGCGCACACTGCCGGCTCTTGTTAAGTTTCTCATCAACCAACACCCCTAAGTCCTTCTCTGCAGGGCTGCTCTGAACCACTTCTCTGCCCAGCTTGTAGCTGTGCCTGGGATTGCACCGATCCAGCTGTAGAACCTTGCACTGAGCTACTAGATGGCTTCAGCAGCCTATTGGGAGAACAAAAAATCCTCTAGCCTTTTTTCAAACTTGCTGGTATCACATGGTGGGAGGTTAAGAGATACAGAAGCTTTTCTGTTTTGTCATATCAGGAGAGTTTATAACATGGCCAAATCCTATTTGAGATTTTTCTGGCTGGTCAAAATGAGGCCATTTGTCTTCGAAGGCTATATTGGCATCAGCCAGTGGCATCTGAGTAGCTTCTTTTAGCAAAAATAATTAAATGAAAAACATATACATATAAATAGGCTAGAGCTCAGAACTATCCCAGGAAAAAAAAGAAATGGTTAGCTAAATATGTCAAAAGGTCCAAGTACTTTTAGACTGGCAAGGAAGTACAATTGGTCTTGATCAGGAGTAAATGAAGAGAGGGGGGAGACCCAGGAAGATACTATTCATATATTAAGAGATGAAGACTGGATATTATTCTGCACAGCAGTGCTGATTTTTGAATTTTTTTTTACCTGTAGTTTAATTTTGAATAGTACCTTAAGGATAAAATTTGGATGAAACTGCCTCAAGTGTAAAATCATAACAATAGTTTGTTCCTTATCTTGACCTGCCTCACAACCTAGAATGTGAATTAGAGTTGTAGTTGATGGACAAAGTAAAATGAATGAATAGCACAGTTTTGAACAAAATTTAATGTTCTTTTCATTTTTCCCTGACAGGTAGATGCTCTAACAACATAATCCATTATGATTTGTTGTAGCAAAACTAGGGGCTTAACTGATAGGATATTAAAGCAAAGATGACCATTATCTTTTAGGAAAGAAAATAGAAACCCTCTAATGATTGAGGAGACAGTCTTCTCACTCATTAAGGGCACTGCTAAGAACATTTTTACTATGGTATATAGATCCTAGCTGTCAAAAATTAGGAATACCTAACGTCAAATTCCCACTCACAGTACCAAAAATATAGCTTTTGTAGAGACTGTATATACTCTTCACACAAATATAGGATTCTATTCTTATGAGGTGTTTCATTTAAAGTGATAAACCTCTGTTTATCCTTTCTGAAACCCTCATTTTTCAGAGATAGAAAGTATAAACAATATTTATAAGACTCAGCACACCGCAGCCACATAGACCATAGGTTCCTCCAGGATGTACCTGGGAGAGCACTACATCTTCTGCTCTAGGAGCACAACCCTGCCAGGGCATAAAAGAGATTACTGCGAAGTACTGTACAAGGAGAGAGGATGGTGTGGGTCCCCTCTAGTTAAAACTTTATTTAGAGCAATGCTAGCTTATGTGATAAAAGCTCATAAACTCACCTGCACATTCACAAAGTACTCTAGAAAGACAATGGCATGAGAGAGAGTCAAATTAAAGCCCTCACCTGACTCCTCACTTGCCTTTATAATGTCTCTCCTTTATAATGTCCATTATAAAGGAGAGACATTGGCTCATTAAAGGCCCATCTCCAAATCTGGAGGGGCACAGACATACAAGTATCCCACCTTGAGAACTCATTAAGAACAAGCAAACATATTGTCCAATCCCCTCCCAGAACTGTCCCATGACGGCCATCAGCCCCATTTTCCAGGTGTGAAACCCAACAAGATGAGTCAGACTAAGGGGTCTGGGCTATACCTTGTCCGGCTGTTAGGACCTGGGAAGCCAGCAACTGGAGAGACTGGGATCCAAGAACAGCTACTGGGCAGACTGAGTGTCTGAACTCAGTAGCTGGAGGGATCCACCTTGTACGTATAGATCTATATTTTCACTGTTAGATCTCCATCTTGCTCAGCCAGAGAGGGGAGAAGAATGAGGTTACTGGTGCTGTCAGTGATTGTGTGAGTTATGTGTGTGTCTGCCTGTAGCCTGTGCCACCATATGTGTATAACTGTAAAATGTTGTGTAGGAGGCTATTCTAATCCATGCTATAGACAGCAGACAGTGTCAGCTGATTCTGGTATGAGTGTGGGCTGGCCAGGGGCAAGTTCATGTTTCTGGTGGATAGAATAGGGCAAATAGAATAAATTGTTTACAACTTCACACTACTGTGTTAGCAAAGTTCTAGTTTTCTTTTCTAGTTTTCTTTTACCCAGAGTGCAGTTTCAAAAATTTTGTTAAATATTCATTCACTGTCATACTTCTTTATCAAATTAGGTTAAAATTGACTAACATGTTCAAAAGCTTTTAGAGATAGGAGACAGACAGATTAACAGAATGTACTTGAGAAAGTCTTGCTTCCTTAAGAAACCAAGCTAAAATTGTCAATTCATTACAGTGACTAACTTTATTCATTCTGTGCTTTGAAGAGTCAAAGTTAAATTCACAAAGGACATAAGTTCAAGAAACCTCACTACATCTGCAATTAGTTTTGGTTCATAGCTACCCAATTAGTTTGAGTCATAAAAGTAAAGGACATCATCCCAAGCCTTCGACACACTTCATAGGAGGATTTGGTTGCTAGAATAGGATTTAAAGCCGTCAGCATACTGGTCCTTTAAGTGCCCGGACTTGCTTGTATGAAATGACTGACAATAAGGAAGTGTTTCAAATCATTGTCTGTATAAAATATCTCTCTTTTTTTTTTTTTTTTTTTGTGGGTTGGGAAGGAGGTGGCAAGTAGGTATTTCTTTGAATATGAGCAACATAGCACTACGATGTTTTCTCTGAAAATATTTTTTAACTCTGCTTCTTTCAAACACCAGGCAGAGGATTGCATATTACTGCATTGGTTCACTAATGAAAAAAAAACCAACCAAACAAAAAAAACCCTGGTGTTCTGTTTTGGTGTTTTTACTTGTTCTCTTTTCTCTCTGCGCCTAGTGGCTGAAGAAATCAAATCACCCCAGATGTAGAAAATACAGATTAACTTATTTTCTTCACCTGAAAGGATTTGCATTGCATGGTGTTTGACCCTGGCTGGATGCCAGGTGCCCACCAAAGCCTCTCTATCACTGCCATCCTCAGCTAGACAGGGAAGAGAAAATGTCAGGAAGGGCTCGTGGGTCAAGATAAGGACAGGGAGAGATCACTTGCCAATTACTGTCAGAGGCAAAACAGACTCAACTTGGGGAAATTAGTTTATTATCAATCAAATCAGAGTAGTATAATGAGAAATAAACCCAAATCTTAAAACGCATTCCCTCTACCATTCCCTGCTTCCCAAGCTTAACTTTACCCCTGCATTCTGTACCTTCTCCTCTCCCAGTGGCACAAGGGAATGGGGGTTGTGGTCAGTTCATCACACATTGTCTCTGCCACTCCTTCCTCCTTAAGGGAGGACCTCTCACACTCTTTTCCTGCTCCAGCATGAGGTTCCTCCAATGAGAGACAATTCTTCATGAACTTCTCCAACATAAATCCTTCCACAGGAAACAAAAAAACAAACCAAACCAAAACAGAACAGAACAAAACAAGGAAAACACTATAGTGATGCACAATACAATTGCTCATCACCTGCCGATCAATGCCCAGCCCAGAGCATCGATTGGCCCCTCCCAACCAACTCCCCCCAGTTTCTATACTGGGCATGACATGCTGTGGTACGGAATACCCCTTTGGCTAGTTTGGGTCAGGTGTCCTGTCTCTGCTCCCTCCCAGCTTCTTGTGCCCCTCCTCACTGGCAGAGCATGAGAGACTGAAAAGTCCTTGATCAGGCTAACCATTACTTAGCAACAACTAAAACACTGGTGTGTCATCATCATTATTACCAGACTAAAGCCAAAGCACAGCACTGCACCAGCCACTAGGAAGAAAATTAACTTTATCCCAGCTGCAACCAGGACAGGCCATATCATATTTGATTGACACACACGTATGTGCACACATGTACATGCATGTATAAATAAGTGTATGCATTGATGTGTATGTTTGTGTACAGTTAAATATTCCCGTATCTTAATTCTGTAATCCCTTTTAATCACCTGTGTTAGTTCTTGTTTCTTTCCTTGTTTTCTATTTAGTTTTTACTATCACTATTTTTAGTATTTCTTTTTTTTTTTCAGAAGAAAATCATAGGGTAAAATATATCATACACAGCATCTGTACTAAGCTGAAACTGTCTTACGGTTCAGAGTAAAGGCATAGCAATTCAGCATTTGTAAATATGTTTCACTAAACCATCACTCCTAAAATAAGATGAGCCTGTGATTTCCACAACACTTTAGAGCAGACAGGATATTCCAGTTTTAATTATAATTTCTTACAAGGTTCAGCTGAAAATAATGATGAGTTTCAGCTAGCTCACATATGTTAATAATTGTTTCGTATGAAGCATTTTGCATATGAGCATCACCTGTCTCAATATTACAAAGTTCTAACTGGATGCAATTAAAAGCTAGAAAATGTCAGTGTAGTGGATATATTTCTCCATTTAAAATTTAAATATTGAACTAGAATTAAAATGTGCACATGTTCCTGCCCTCTTGCTAAATGGAAATTCAGAAAAGCTTTGAAACTATGACTGAAGTCAGCTTAAAACAATTAGGCAATGTATCAATGGATCCTGCAGAGTTTTCATCCAAAAATTTCCCAGAACAAAAAGAAACATGTTTCAGGCTATATGTCTCAACTAAAATCTGAGGCAGACAAAGAATTATGAGACTATCAGCAGAAAAGGTAAGACTGGATGCAGTGATACATAATGTGGAGCAATCTCTTGCTCATTTTAGCAGCCACAGTTTTTTTTTGGTAGCAAAAGATTAGCTAAATTTATAATTTGCCAATCTTAGATTGTTTACTAAAGTCCAGGGTAAAATAATAGTAATGTTAGATTAATAGAATAGGTAGTAACATCATAAAATAATACTGCAATGTGTAATAGAAAAAAAGTGACTAGTTAAACCCAGTTGAGATCCAAAATACCAGAATTTTTCTCCTTGGGAATAGAAGAGCAAAACGGAGAAAGTGTAGTGTTTCTTTGGCAATGCTTCATGAAAGAATGACGCTAAGTAAACTGCAAAACTGACGGCTCTTTCAGATCTCGATCCATTGCACTATAATCCATTTGGATGGGGCAAAGAAAAAATTCACACAGGCATGTATTTTCACTCTTTTTCACACTTAAAATGCAACCAGCTTTCAAATGACTGTCCAGAAGAGTATCTGATTCTCCGTCATTCAGAGATATATCCTGTAAATGTGTCTATTAATGAAATCTTAATACTTACTACAATGGTATAATATTCTTAGTAGGTTCCCAGCTCACCCGACTTTTCTTTCAGTCTACTGTATGCCAGAAAATTCTTTGCCAAACTCATCTTGAAATTACACCTGATCAGACAGCAGTAACATCAGAAATCAGTGATGAAATCTGGTTCTACTTTTCAATTATACTGACTAGATTAATTCCTTGTTATCATGTCACATTATTCTTTGTCATGTTAATTATAGTAGTTTTCATCTAACAGATGGGAGGTGCTAATTTTTGCATGTCAGTAAGTTTTTCTTGTCTGTCCTATTTCTCTTCATGTTTGTTTGTGGGTTGTTTTTTTATTTTTCATCACAGGAAAAGATAAACTTAGCTTCCCTTGGGTTTTGTAGTTATACCCTCAAGTTTTCCCTACCTGCTTTTGTTAAGCCAACATCAGACAAGATCATTTACCTCTCAAGTCCTTGCTCCATTGCTCTCTGATATGAAGCAGTTCAATGAGCAGAATAATTTTTCATGCACACATAGATCCTTCTATTCATTTAGTGTCAGAATAACTTTTGATAGTGACTCTCAGGCTGCTTGATATTAAGGGAGAAATCTAGCTGGTAATCTCCAGTCTTCCAGTCAGGATCACAAACAAATTTTGTGGTTTAAAAGCTACATATTGATCCACTTTCATGAGTCTCAGATTTCACAGAATCTGCAGATCTTTACATTTTTATCAGTTGTAGAAATATGTACTGGATTAAATATGGTTTAGCATATTTATGATTAGACTGCTTGTTTTTACTGTTATGTTTATGTGTCCCACGCATTCTCTGTTTTTAAAAAAGTAATGATTTTTCTGTGTCACCAAGTTCTGTGAAGAGATTCAAACACCTTCTTTAAGAGGGGCTCATGCTTGTGAGCATAACTCTCTCCCACTTTTCCCCTCCATACAGAGGGAAAAAATACACAAATAACATTGGATGAAGGAAATAAACCCAGTTCTACCAAGACAAAACAAAAAGAACAATATGAATCAGTGGTTTCTTCATATCCTAGATACACAGAACAGAAGCTTTACTTTTATACAAAAAATAAGAAGGAAAAGAGAAATATGAAAAATCCTCTGTAAAGAATGAGTATGTCAAGCAAGGTGGAATGGACAGGTTGCAATAATAAGAGAAAGAGATGAGAGAAACACTACAAAAAAAAAAAAGAAAAATATAGAAGCAAAGAAGGCAGAAAAATAAAAGCTAAGGACAAAGTAAGTAAGTAAAACCAGATAGAAAACAGAAAAAAGTAAAAAAAAAAAAAAGAAAAAAAATTTCCCCAAAACCAAGAATGAGAAATTAAGTGTAAGAAAAAAACCCAACCAAACACAAACTAGTTAACCTGAAATGGTTTTAGAAATCTAATATTACGAAGTTTATAGATGCTGCTGAAGTTATGAATAGTGTAATCAAGGCAATTCTTGTTTTGTTTCCTTATCATATTGTATCTATAGTGTTATTACAGATAACAAGCAAAAAGTGGATGGAAAGTACTGCTTCCTGACTGTGATCCAGTGAAAGCTGAAATCAAGGCAGTGGAGATGAATATATACAATAGATTTTAATAGTTTTATTATATTTTTTTCACTATTGTAAATTATGTCCTAAGGATACGCAGCACACCTATAACTTTGCAAAAGGAATGGTGAGGATTCCATCTGTGTGCTGATTACATTGCAAAAAGCAAACCTCATCAGATTTAGTCATTCAAGAGCCAGATGCTTTGCACTGTTTACGTGAAGTAAAAAAAGATAAATTGAAACACAGTATGTGAAAAATCTGTAATAAGTATTTCTGTAAAATACACAGAATGTTATATTAGCTTACATAGTGTGGCAAGAATGTATAACAAAGTATTAGTCAGTCGCCATAAACACTTAGTTGGTATAAAAAGAAAACTGATAGGACTTCATATACTGATAGTACCATAAGCAGTCACGGGATAATTTAATTTGAAGGACTGAAAGAGTAACGATATCTTACAGAAAATAAAGGCACCATGTTATCTTCTACTGTTTGGGTTTTGGTTTTAGTTTTGTTTGGGGTTTTTTTTTATCATTGCTTTGACCATGAAATTCACCCTGAAGGTATAGCAGACTATTCTATGAATCACATTATTTAAAGTTTGCAAATACAGTAAATAAAGGTGTAATTTTCAAGAGTTTATGTAAGCAACAAAAAATATATTTTTAAAAAGTTTTGTATATTGTGATCCTTGATATAAAACTGGGAACTTGGTTTCTTATCAGAGTATCAATTACAATAATTTAGAATTTTTGTAACTTTTAAAAATATTTCAGAAATTCTAGATTACCATAATAGTATTTTCATATTATATGAAAATATACCATAATATTTTCAATGCATGTGTGCAGAAAATCCCTAAATACTCATTAGTTACCTAAATACCATGAAATATTTGACTTCATAAGGGAAAAATCCATACTACTTTGTAAAAGAACAAATATGGTTGCCTGATATGTATATGTTTATATATGCTTTTGTGAATAGCTGTCTGAGAGCAGGAGAGTGAGAAAGATCAGAAAGACCAGCCAGGCTTTTTAAGCTGTGCTCCTGCTGGGACTAAGGACATTTTCCTTGGCATATCTCAACACTCCAGCAGACATGGAGTAGGTTTACTTATGTGAGTAGTCAATGAACTGACTTCTGCTAAATAATAACACAGCTTAAGAGGTGAATACTTTCTCATCTTGATATTCTCTGTAAGTTTTAATACACTTCAATACTTTTGTGCTTATTCCAAAGACAAAAAAACCCAACAACCAACCTTGAAATAGGGACAAATTTCTGTTCTTTTCCAATACTACATGCATACATATATTGTTAGAGTTTTTGAAGTTGTAATCATAAGCTGTGTGTTCAGGGCGTGAGCGTTTCTTTAAAAGATACAATGTTGGCAAGGATAAATGTGTGATTGCTAGGTAGCAGTATGAATCCAGCCTTCATCAGTCCCTCCGTTATTCAGTCCTGCCAATAAATTTTAGAAAAATGACTTTTAAGGTATACGATCATGCAAACTATTAGGACATCTGAGAAATATATGATCGATCTTCCTTTGTAATAGTTGAAAATTCCTATTTCATTCCAATTCATTCCAATTGCACTTAGCATAAACCCAGAAACAAGGCTATGATAATGAGAAAAATAAAACGTGCTAAAGAGTTAGCAGGAAACAAGCATGAGAGATGAAAAAGCTGTAGAAGCCAACTCCTGAAGCTGGAAAATACGTACCTCCTCCACAGAGAAAATAGGGATCAAAAAGTCAGAGAGAAAATATGTTGAAATAGACGTCTTGCAGGGTGCCACATTGTGGAGTATTCAAAGGTAGCCTACTGTATGTTACTTTTGAAATCAGAGGGACTTGATAGATGTGCTTCTTTAGGTCTCTTTGTGCCCAGAAAATGATTAGGTGTTGAGTCTACAATGTTCAGCAAGTGAAATGGGTTCCACGTTTCTTTTAGCTTCAAGACTGTGATCAGATTAATTCAATAAAATTCAATTCTAAAAAATCTGTTGTTCATTAACCATCAAGTTTTCAGAACCTGAAAATAGCTTTAAGTCCTTATGCAAAAAGCAAATCAAAACCAATACTGCTAACATGGAAAAAGGGAATATTAGGGTAAGAAAGAAGATTAAGGTTTTGTTTTGGTTTGTTTTCTCCATTTCTTTTCTCGAAACACCATAGAGTATTATCTTAGTTCTGAAGTATTGGACCGATGCTGTTTCTATTGAATGTAATAGAAAAATGCTCATAAATTTCAAAGTAGGCAGAATTGGGCCTTTTATACATTATTTATATGTAAATCAGGATAGAATGATTAGTGAAGCATTTTTCAATGTGCTTTTGCATGTTTTCAAATAAGTATATTAATTATCCTGATTTCCACAGAGAATAATTATATACATCTCTGAAGTTCCTATCAGTGTAAATACTGGAAAGAGGGAATATATAAACAGATTACACTAAAAAAATATCTTTGGGCAAATTGAACAATTATCATACATACTGCTGCTGGAGAGCTGCCTACTTCTAGAGTTCTACACCTGCTACTTTAAACTTACTTTTGGCTCTGAACTTCCTAGAAAACATTGTTTCATCACATACAAGAAGGATCAAGAGTTTAATCTGCACTACAGGATGTAAAGTATTTTCCCAGGAAAATCCTTAATTTAAAAAATGTATCACAAATATTACTTACTAGGATGTCTCTGTAAATTAACGGAATGGAATACCAATCAAATTTCCAAATCAAAAAGAATAACCTGGTTTATCTTCATGAAAGGCATTTAATCTTAATAACGATTTCAGTCTGACTATTGTGTCAGATAAGACAGATCTGTAGCTATCTATTAAAGTTCTCCATATTGTTTTTGCATCTTGTGAAAATTACATGAGAGTTGAATTTCAGTTTGAAACTGAAGGTGTAATTCAATTCAGTTAAAAGTACTCAGGGCCTCATAGGTCATAAGATATAGATGTCAACCCATATGGATTTTGTGGATACCCTATTTCATTTTGGGTTATGCTCAACACCTCAACACATTTTAGGTATGCTTTTGATCCAGCCCCCAGACACTTAAATTGAGGTATCTAGGTGTAGACATCCATATTAAAGTCTTATTTACATCCACTGATCATCTCTAAACAATCCAGTCAATGAAATATGAGCAGTAATTCAGCTGATAAGCCACTGAGGATTTAAACTAATTTGCTTAAACTTAGGTATCTAGTATCATTTAGGATGCCTTATGGTGTCCTAAATTCCTGACTGAGATTAGCAGATATGGTACAAGTTGCACAGAAAACATGTGCCCCATGTGCCCTCTTTATTTAGCTGGCAGGAATTGGTCAACTCAAAAGGTGCAAACAGGACATGTTCAAACAGCTGGCTGGAGCTATAGCATTGCCTGACCGAAACAGATCCTTCAGGGTAAAATGAATTTTCCCTCGACTGTGTTGACCTGACTTTATCTACATATGTGTATGTCCAGGTGAGCTAACCTGAAGGTGGATCCCACTTGAGGACTTTTCCAAAGAAGAAGAACGCTTAGTGATGCTGAAACATAATAAAAAATCATAAAATAGTTTGGGTTGGAAGGGACCTTCAAAGGTCATCTACTCCAACCACCAATATAAAAGGATACACATGTGTATCACTCTCAGGATAGACATCTACTACTGAGCTATCTAATTGGGAATCTGAAAAGGAGAAACAGTCACTTCAAGAGTGTGATTCATGTTATTTTAAGATAGACAACTAAAATAGATAAGAAGAATCACCTAGTGCCAAAAATCATCTTATTATTACCTGGCAATAGCTGCAAGTGTAGTTTAAAGAGATCTGTTAAGATTTAGCTCATATAGCTTTTAGATTTCTATTTCAAATCTTAATTTTTATTGCAGAGTTATTCCCAGACTTGTTTGCCCATCTTTGAATCTAGTACAGATCACATGGTAAGTCTGACTTAGCAGCAAACTGCACTGCTGTATTGAGCAGATATGACTTATTTTATGAAGTGTTAATTTGTTTGTGTTACAATAACAATAAACCCCAATATTTAGTTTCCAAAGAGAGATATACTTGTATACATATATATTTATATATGTATACAATAATGTATATGCATACATATGCATGTTAGGAAAATGCATATATGGGAAACATTTCTCTAAAAATATTTTATATGTTTGGTAAATAAAGGAGCATTAGTGCCAGATGTGTGTACGCAGAGTTCATGTGGGACTGTTCAAGCTTATTCATAGCCTCAGGCATACATGTGAATAGCTAGCAAAAAAAAAAAAAAAGGATATTAATTCAGGGAACAATTTGTTTATTTTGTTTTTTATGGTTCTATCATCATTTTAAAAAGAAATATCAGTTATATAAAATAATTCCTTCATTCCCACCATTGTTGTGTGAGATTGTAAATAAGGTCTCTCACTATCTGGAATTATTTTCATTGACGTAATTATTCAACTTCTCCTCTATATTGGATCCATTTCAAGGGTCCATGAACCTCACTGGAAATTGAGCTCGTCTCTCAGGTTCCACCCCACAGATATTAGCTTGACTTAGGGCTCAGACAGAAGTTTTTGTAGCTCATCAAGTTACTGAATGCCATCAGAGGCAAAATAACAGGCAAACATTCATACTTTTAGACCATATAAATTTGAGTTAAAATGTGCCTCAATAATATAAATTTGAGGTAAAATGTGCCTCTGTCACTGAGATTTAAATTAATTTGTTTCACCTTATGTTTGCTGTAGACTAAGATATCTTGCATAATCACTTTTTCTAGCTCAGATGATGTACAGTAGATGGTTAAGCTAGTAATTTATGAAAGATCCTGAATTAAGTGTTCTGAATCCTTAAATGGTCAATAGGTCTTATATGCTAATAGATGTTATTTACTACCTCTAACTTACTCCTTTATAAACTTAGAATTCAACATTGTATATAATGACGTTGATGGAGAGGCATCATACAAAGCTCAGAGTATTAGTTTTCACAGAGAAGAGATTAAATATAGAAGTATTTTACAGTTCATAAGTGAACATTTGAAACCAAATAATATTTGAATAGATTATTCCATTTAGAAAGCATTAATTTAGCTCCTAGATAATATATAGAAACAGGGGATGCTGCTAAAAAAGACGTGTCTAAAGCATCCAACCTGTTGTTGGCTATACACTGGGGTAATGCCCAAGGACTTCAGTGGTCTACTTTGCAGTTGTAAAAGGTTTCTCTTCTGAAAGCTGGAAAGTTGGTTAGAGGAACAAGTACCTCATTTTGAGAAAGGTTTGATTTAAGACAAAAAAAGATATTAACAAAAAAGTAATTAATGACTGAGAAGTCCAGTATAAAGGCAAGGACATCAAAGGGTTGTTCTTTTGCAGTGACTGTGCTTTGAGGGAAGCTTATCAAAGTCTTTAGTTTGGTGGCTTTGTTATCCCGGATATTTTTGTATCACTCAGAAATGTTGCACAGACATCCCTTGATGGTATTTCTAATGTTACATTTCTGAGACTAGAAGCTTGTCTTTGGGGATAGACAAAAACTCAAGGAAGCCATGTGAAATGAAAAGCCAAAAAAAAAGGAGAGAATGGTTTCTCTCCTACTCCTCCATCTTCTTAAGCCTCAAAATACCTTTTATTCTGAAACATAACATAGGTATGGAATGCCAAATCATATAATGAAGCAGACTATTTGTGAAAGGGATAAACATGTTAAAAAGGTGGTTCTAGTAAGGACAGGTTAAATTGCACCTTTTGGGAGACTGCAGGGCTTTAGGTTGCATGAGCAAATTTCATGGTTTGAAATTGTTTTAAATTACTCTCTTGAACTTCCTAAATTTTTGTTTGCATGAAAAATATGAAGTATTTTAAAAGTTTCAGTTGTAATAATATTGGTGTTATATTTTCCTATTTTGTTAAGCACCAGTGTTGAATACTAAAACTAACTTCCTATTAGCCCATTCTCCCTATTTCAGTAATTTTTAGTCTCTTTTCGCTCCCACTTCAGCAGTGATAGCGAATGTAAAAGGAAAGAAGATGAGACGTGTCTGGGACTGAGTTACCACATTAATTGTCTCTGACAGAAAATACTATCTGTCAGAAAGTACTATCGGTTTCCTTTGGATTGGTTTGATCTCAGATCACCAATTTAGAAGTAAGAAGTTCATATCCCTTTATTCATTCTTCCAAATTAGTTTGCATTTGCTGTTCACTTCAAGGCTAGAACATCTGTAATAGACTAGTGGAGGGCCATGTCATGTTCACTGTATGAAATATGAAATAAATTAGACAGTGTGATCTTCTAAAACTAAGGTACAAAGAGACAATGGTTAAAAAAATAGCACTATCTAGTACATAAGAAAGAAGTGAATACCTCTGTGTTCAGTGTCACCTCGTGATAGCTGTTGTAGTACCTGGTAGTTCACTGCCTTCCAAAGCTGGAAACTTGGTTTACTGAGCACTGCCTTTGGGAGAAAACTCCTCCTATTGCTGGCTATAAAAGCAATAGAAGATGGAAGCAGCATTCGGTCACAAGCCACAAGAAGCACAAGACCCATGGACAAAGCATCATGGATCTGGTATGCAAATTTTAAATTAAATTCTGTCATTAAAGTTTCACTTCCAATTCTTTCTTGGTGACCCACAGGAAAGTACCTAATCCTTCTGTGTGTTAACTGATGTAGACTGCGACATGATTATGAGGTCTTTGTAAACCATCTTTTTATTACTTTTTTTCTGCTACCCCATCTACTCTGCCTGTCCAGTGTATTTAAACTGTTGTTATATTAAGCTACGTTTACCTTTATGGTAGTATAGTGAGTGATTTAAGATAATCTTAGTGGAAGCTCTAGAAACATCTGTAAAACAAATTAAGATAATAAAACAGCCCTCATGAGTGTGTAATGAAGAGAAAATAGTATAAATAGTAGCTACGCAAATGACTAAACCATTACAGATCCTTTGCTCACTTTTGGTCCAGGTCCTCTTATTCTTTAGCCATTCTACACATGAATCTAATGTTTGTATTAATTCTTACATGCTTCAGCACAAAGGATTGGTAGTATTACTCCCAAAAGCCTAAACCATTGTTCCTAGCAGACTAGGTCGCAGAGTAGGTCACAGAGTCTCTTAATTTTTCTTCATTATAAAAGTATTTACTTTTAAATAATTCACGTATCACGTTTGGATCCAAGTTAAAAAGAATGTCTGTAAGCTCACCATCAAAGGCATGCAAAGGATATGTTAAGCAAAGAAAGAAAAAAACCAAAAAACAACCCAGCACAGTTCCTACATAGCCTGAAGGAATTAAGCTCTTATTTTCCTCCGTCCTCCACTCCCTACCCCCCTCACCACCACACACCCCCTCCCGGAAATCTTTAACATTAGTTATTTCAAGATACATCCCAAAACCAGAAATGAGTACATGAAACTGAATTAATCTAAAGTGCATAGTTCTATAAGCACAAATCCAATACAACAAGGTTACAAAACAAAACATGACGAAGTGGTTCCAGTTCATCTCATGCTATTAAATAGACTAGTGATTTCTGTCCAAAGAGTCACAGCTAACTTAACTCTTCCAACTCAAAGGAAGATGTGTTAATTGTAAAGTGAATGGTACATGATGTTTTACATTCACTCAGAATTCTCTGACCTGAATTTGACCTCTGTCTTAGATTACTTGCAGCTTGAGCTAAAATGACTGAAATTAACTGAGCTCAGAGAATTACAGTAATAGACTTTTAGCAGTTAACCTTATAATAAATGGATTTCAGTATCGGTGCACATGTAGTATATACATTTAATTTTAAAAATGTATATGGGTTATGGCTTAGAATTCACATCAATATTTATATAACCTCTTCACTAGGACAAGCTGTTGCATTAAGGTTACGTACAACTGCCATTAAATCAGTAGGTGACCACATAGTTGTGATGTAGAAGCAGTAATTGCCACACACTTGTACCATCTCACTTGTCCGTCTTTCCATTCATTAAATGGAACCTGGAGTGACTACATTAATTTTTCATTTCTGAAGCAGAATACACAGAACTGTAGTAGTCAGTAGGTGAACACAATCTCTTTTGCAGGCAGCTTGAATAACAAAACATGCAAACCTGGGACTCCTGCATTTGCCTGGTTGTCAGTGCATGAATGGAGAGAGGAACACTTCATTATATAAATTATTTCTGGACTAAAAATAAACAATACATAAAAAAACACAAAATCATAAGTCAATGATAGGTCTGCTTTGATCAAATATCACCCCATCCTCCATATCTAAGAATTCTCACAATTAGAGAGTGCGATAATAAGTTGTATACTCAGAAATTAACTTCTCAGATAGTCAAAGTGAAGTTGTTAGTCTTGGCAGTTTCTACCTTCTGAGAAAGGCCTAGAGACGCTGAAAATTATTGAAAGACCTCACATTGGTCCTGTTTCATAGCTTCTGGTGAATGAAAGTTCTTGTGAGACAAAGGAGAACAAGAAAGATGATAAAAAAATAAAATGTAAAGACTGTTCCTTATATTACAGTATATCAGAGTAGAGGTGATCAGGGTATGTTCTGAGATGTTATATCATAAGCTGTTTGGCCAATATAAGTCCAGTAATCAGACAGGGAGTGATATGCTGAGAGATGAGGAACATGAAAATATGTATTATTTAGTCACCATTCCTATGAAAATTGTTGACATATACTTTCATGCTGGATGTGCTTCATCTAGTGAAGTAAAGATGTGACTTCCTTCAGCAGTCATGGCGTGACTTCCCCATAACAGACATCGGTTATGAGAAGATAAATCATGATCACATGACCACATGCTGAAAACATATGCAGGTGTTAAACTCTGGCAGTAATTTAGTTAGTAAGATCAGCCTCACAAAATGAGTTAAAAAGGATGTTAACATGAAGAATTCAGCCAGCAGTGGAACTGAGAGGTCTGTAACATGGAAAAATGTGTTTTGAATCAGTGTGTTGCCACTGAGAATGCATTTCACTGATTTCTAAACAAGTCATAAGCAGTTAGCATAACCTTCCACCTCTGTATGTATTGGGATATGAATAAATGATTGGATTGTTTTTGTGCATTTTGATAAAGACAAAAGTAAATAAAAAAATAAATTCAGAATACACTGATTACAGTAATGATAGAAAGCACCAGTATTTTATGCATATCTTTCTTCAATTATTGTAAAGATTTAAGACTAGAAAATTATGGATGATTTATTCTCCTGTTAGGTCTTACGATGCATGGGTGAGAGTGACATCAATGTTAATATTCATGGAACGCAGTCATCAGCATTGACTTCCATAAAGTATAACTGATAATCATGGGAACTTGATTTAGTAATACTTTGACATTCTTGAAGGTACCTACATGTTGTCAAATCCATTCCTGTGGATCTTGTCAAAAGGAAGCAAAAGGATTTTTAGCAGCAGAAAGCTGTAGTGGAAACAAATAAATTTTAAAACAAAAAGAAAAATCATAACCAGGATATCATCAAAGTATGGTACAACAGTTGGAATTTTTCTGTTGTGATACCCGATTCTCCAAATTGCCTCAAAGATACTGAAAATAAATAAATAAATAAATCATAACCAGGATATCATCAAAATATGGTATAACAGTTAGAATTTTAGAAATGCAATATTCTCGAAATACTGGGTAATTCGAATTGTAACAGAAACTTCCCTTTGTAGTAGACTTTTCCTTAATAATTAATTCGTAATACAAATATACAAAATCGAGTTTTGCAAAGTCTCTTCCCCAGCAAGACTTGGAAACTACTAGTTGATTTCAGGCACTCTGCAATCCACTACACTTCTGAGCTCTACAGATTCTCATACTGCTATTCAGGCAATTAGTAGGCTATTAGTGGTAAAATTAGTTTTTATCACTTTGTCTAAGAGACTTCCTTGAGACCACTTCTTCAATGAGATAGAGTCATAGTATTATAGAATCATTTAGGTTCGAAAAGACCTTTAAGTTTGAGTCCAACCATAAACTCAACTCTACCAAGCCCACCACTAAGCTATGACCCGAAGTGCCACATGTACACTTAAATTACCATGTACAGATTAAATACCTCCAGGGATGGGGACTTCACCACTTCCCTTGGCAGCCTGTTCTAGTGCTTGACAATTCTCTCTATGTCCAGTATCCATATCCAATTTAAACCTCCCCTAGGGCAACTTGAGGCCATTTCCTCTTGTCCTATTGCTTGTTACTTAGGAGAAGAGACCAACAACCACCTCGCTACTAACTCCTACAAGCTACTGACCTCCTTGCAGGTAATTGTAGAGACTGATTCCCTCAGCTTCCTATTCTCCAGGCTAAACAACCCCAGTTCCCTCAGCCATTCCTCATAAGACTTGTGCTCTAGATCCTTCATCAGCTTCGTTACCCTTCTTTGGACACACTCCAGCACCTCAGTGTCATTTCTGTAGTGAGGGTCCCAAAACTTAATGCAATATTTGAGGTGGGATCTCACCAGTGCTGAGTACAGGTGGATGATCACTTCTGTAGTCCTGCTGGCCACACTATTTCTGAAACAAAATATTCAACGTCTGCCTTAATCATCAACTACAGTACAGAAGGTACATTCTTGGCTTTCATGGGGACATGTACAACTCTCAAATCAACCTGTATTGATATCAGCGCCCATTATCTGTCCTTACTTCTTCATAAGACGGTTCAAGGAACTCATAAGCAATCTTTCTTGGTTGTTTTTTTTTTTTCTTACAGTGATTCTCCATGGTGTGAATGCATGTTTCTATCTCAGACATTCTTGCATTTTGTAGGAAAATTTTAGAAAAAAATAAGAGAACTACTTCTTTGGGAAAAGTTGCATTAGATGGTGACCTTTGAGTCTTCCAACACTAAGTACTAAGTATATTTGGAGACTTCACAATGGATTGGTAATAAGAGGTCAAGGCAAATGAAATGACAGAACGTATTTTTATGGTGATCATTGCGGAAGAATTTTTTAATTGTTCTTTTTATTAACATTTTTAGTTCTTAAAGAACACACTGCAGCAAAAATATTACTTGGCACTTCTGAATTTTTATAGACTACTAATGCTATCTTTCAGTAATATGTGTATTTAGTCTTGTTTGATGATGCTTGTGGGGTGAATTCCCTTTTTTCTTATGAGTTTATGAACTGTGGTAGCTGTCCTAAATTTTACAGAGTTCACACGAATCATCACAATATAGTTCCCATTGTGTACAGTTTTACTAATTCAGCAGCTAAACCAAAAATCAAATATACTGAATGTTTTTTTATCTTGAAGTCCAAAGGAGACGGTTTCATAATTTCATTTGTCAGAACATCACAGAAATTGCAAAGCTGAATGATACAACTCAGCAATACAGTATCAGTGTCATAGAATCATAGAATCATAGAATAGTAAGGGTTGGAAAGGACTGTAAGATCATCTAGTTCCAACCCCCCTGCCATGGGCAGGGACATCTCACACTAAACCATGTGGCCCAAGGCTCTGTCCAACCTGGTCTTGAACTCCGCCAGGGATGGAGCATCCACACCCTCCCTGGGCAACCCATTCCGGTGCTTCACCACCCTCACTGTAAAGAACTTCTTCCTTATATCTAACCTAAACTTCCCCTGTTTAAGTTTGAACCCATTCCCCCTTGTCCTACCACTACAGTCCCTAAGGAAGAGTCCCTCTCCAGCATCCTTATAGGCCCCCTTCAGATACTGGAAGGCTGCAGTGAGGTCTCCACACAGCCTTCTCTTCTCCAGGCTGAACAGCCCCAACTCTCTCTGCCCGTCTTCATATGGGAGGTATCATCCTCATGGCCCTCCTCTGGACTCGCTCCAACAGCTCCATGTCCTTTTTATGTTGAGGACACCAGAACTGTACACAGTACTCCAAGTGAGGTCTCACAAGAGCAGAGGAGAGGGGCAGGATCACCTCCTTTGACCTGCTGGTCACGCTTCTTTTGATGCAGCCCAGGATACAGTTGGCTTTCTGGGCTGCAAGCGCACACTGCCAGCTCATGTTAAGCTTCTCGTCAACCAACACCCCCAAATCCTTCTCCTCAGGGCTGCTCTGAATCTCTTCTCCACCCAACCTGTAGCAGTGCCTGAGATTGCCCCGACCCAGATGTAGGACCTTGCGCTTGGCTTGGTTAAACTTCACGAGGTTGGCATCTGCGCACCTCACAAGCGTGTCAAGGTCCCTCTGGATGGCATCCCTTCCCTCCAGCGTATCAACCAAACCACACAGCTTGGTGTCGTTGGCAAACTTGCTGAGGGCACACTCAATCCCACTGTCCATGTCGCTGACAAAGATGTTGAACAGGACCGGTCCCAACACCGATCCCTGAGGGATACCACTCCTTACAGGTTTCCAACTGGACATTGAGCCATTTACCACAACTCTTTGCGTGTGGCCATCGAGCCAGTTTTTTATCTGCTGAGTGGTCCTGTTGACGCGGGAGTCATGGGCAACGCTGAGACGACCAATGTGATCAAACGATTGCCAAAGTTTATTGCTGATACATCGGACTATATAGTTACATTGTTCTGTTAGCTAAGCGTCATACACCCGGATACAACGATTTCATTGGTCCTCCCAAAAAGTCTAACATGCTTACTTTGCTAAATATTGCATATCTGTCGCCATCCTTAAAACCTTCTGCTTTTTGTAATTTCGCGTCCTGTTCTTTCTTTCAGTGGAAAGTTTCAACACAACCGTTACTTCTTTACACATAGTTTTAGTTCCTTATACATAGCATTAGTTCCTTATACATAGCTCTAGCTGCTCTTGCTAAGTCTTTGTGGTTTCTGCTCACACTTCCTTTTGCATAGCCTTAGTTGCGCTTGCTAAGTAACCCTATAGTTGCCAAAAGGCCTAAGCTGTGCTTCAGGCAATACTTCTGCCCATTGATCTGTGGCCTCTGCTCACCTCCGTTACCGGCCTATCCACTTGGTCCATCTATCAAATTGATTTCTCTCCAATTTAGAGACAAGGATGTCATGTGGGACAGTGTCGAATGCTTTGCACAAGTCCAGCTAGATGACGTCAACTGCTCTGCCCCTGTCCATCAGTTCCATGGCTCCATCATAGAAGGCCACCAAACTGGTCAGGCAGAATTTCCACTTAGTGAAGCTATGTTGGCTGTCACCAACCACCTCATTGTTTTTCATGTGCCTTAGCATGCTTTCCAGGAGAATCTGCTCCAAGATTTTGCCAGACACAGAGGTGAGACTGACTGGTCTGTAGTTCCCCAGGTCTTCCACCTTCCCCTTCTTGAAAATGGGGGTTATATTACCCTTCTTCCAGTCATTGGGAACTTCACCTCTCATCATCAGTTTACCATCCTTACCTATGAAATTGAAATATCTAAACAATAAACAGCATTAAAAAAGTTATTATTTTAACAGGAGCATGGTTTCAATATATGCCTTGCTTTAATAAAGCAGCTGTTATGTGTAACCGTACAATGATGATGATACTGGTTTCACAATAACATATGCTTTATTTTTTCCTATTTGCTTCATAATAATGCGAATATTGTTCTGAATAAGAGCCTGTGTTATAGTTCTACTTTTGTTCAGTTCCTTAGCATTGTTGTCTGAAGTTACAGATGATCACATTAATTCAAGTTTTGCTATATGTTCTTCCTGTCTTTGCTCACATTCAGAGTCATCTCCAGTAAGTAGATGCACAGTTCCTCTCTTCATTTTCAGTCTGTAGAGGGATATTGTCTCTTCAGTGGGAATATGACATTGTTTTTGTGGAATAAATGCACAGAACAAAAGCACCCAGCAGCAAATGAATAAAGCATCTTTACTACTTACAAGTTGGAGAGTAGTGTAAACAAAGTAGGCCCTCCTGAATCTCTCTAAGGTTTCTACTAGACATGATGGGAATCCTTTCTGCACAAACAAAGAACAAGATCCTGTTCTTCTCAGCATTCTTAGAATATCATAGATCAGCATTCTTAGAACATTTTAGATCAGCATTTTAGAACAAAGTCATGGTACATCCTTGTACAGAACATATTCAAAAATAGGTATGTCATAGCATATCTAACAGTAGATGATATTAACCCACATATATAAGCACATTGTTATCCTACTTATGAAACCCAGTAAATCAGGACTGTTAAATCTATCTCTAATTAATTTGTTCTGCTTATAAATATACAATAATTTATATACTGTCTCATAACAATACAAAAATATTTAGTAGCTAATGCTGTATGCCTCTCTTCCACTTCACTAATGATAAAACCCTCATTTTTACATTGCATTAGAAGGCAGGCTAATTAACCTTGATTTATTTATCCTTATATGTTTTTGGTACAGTTTTAAAATCAATACATGAAATTGCTAACTATTTTTTTATATTACAAAAAGATACTAAATCTAAATAATGCATTACTACTATATGCTAGGTAAGAATGTAAAGATGGACATTTGACTTGACAAAGTCGTTTATGAGAGCCCTGTCATATCTTGAAAGGCTGCCCATGGGGATACGATAAAATATCAGTTGTTCTCCATTTAATTTTTGTGTCACTGTAAATTAAGTATGCTAATTGCTGCTGCGTAATGAAAGATTAAATTAAAAACTGCCATCCTGACCTAATATACTGTTCTTATTTGCACGAATTTAATATTTAGTTCCCTACTCTGTAAAGACTTGTGGACATATTTAACTCTTCACCTCAGTAATCTTTAATACAACATAAAGGTAAACATATAAATAAATCTCATTTAAGAATGGGATCCTGAGAAGATACTAAACAGACACATCTTATATACAGTAAGCGCTGTTCTGTATTTCCTTGGTTATCAAATAGAATCTATCAAGCATAACTGGATTTACAAACCAGCAAACTTAGTAAAATACCTGGAAAGTTTTAACTTACTTCAATGAGCTTTAAATCAGACTGTTTGCATATTCACAACTCATTTTGCTGTCATCCAACAACATTGTATACAGTTTTAACATTTAGCTCAGTAGGAGGAGGAACATCCCTTCAGATTTCAAATCTTTCAAATTCAGTTGAGAAAGTCCCTAAATTAAGAACAAGTTGGTCACTGGTAGCTCTTAAGTGCTGAAAAGAACTTTTTTTAAGCCTTTAGAATAAAAATGAATTACACATTGGGAAAACTATACTTTTGTGGATTTGAGTCTGACAGAATCAAAACCGATACAAGTTACACTTTCTTCTGGCTTTCTTTAATAGAAAGTCATCCGTATGTGGTTCAGAGAAACCGGACCTTGCCGGTACTTGGTGCCAGACTGCAAAAATGTTAACTTCTTTGTCCAAACCAAAGTTGGTATTTGTGCAAGTGGTTTAGTATCTCTGAAATAGTTTCATGTAAGATTCTTCAGATTCCGATTTAACTCAGTGTTTGGTCTCCAGCATTTACTTCAGCCCAAACAACTACTGTACGAGGTTTCAGCAGGGATCCCATTACAGAACTGTTACATTTTTTTGTGCTGCGATCTCTGAGTTTTATATTATACACCACTTGGGTTAGCAATTTAACTGAGATTTTAAAATCTTTGTGCAGTCCCTCATCTGTGAATCTCTTTTCTCAATTTGAGAACCAAAATTGCCAAGAGTTTCTTTAGCCAGACCCTCATTTCACTTCTGCTTTAAATCTGCTGTAACACGTGGTTTACTTGATTTTCTTTGTATGTTTGGGGCTGCACAGAGCTCCTGCTGAGATTCTGATACGTGTGCATAGCAAAGTCGGCTCCTAAAAGAAATTAACAGCCCTCTTATTGCTAATTAAAAGCTCTTTGCTTTCTCTCCACATGGCCAGTGCATCTGCTTCACATCATCTCACTGTTTCGAACACACATAAATTCAAAGACAATATTGTGAACAGCACCTGGCACTTGCTGCACCTGCCATGATGAGACTATATTTCATTCTGTCAGTAAATTAAAATTCTCCAGGGCTGAAAAGGATGCTTTTTTCCTCATTCAACCTCTTCCATTGTCCCCAGTGGTAAAGAGACAGTAGGTTTGCTTCCATTTTCAATACTAAATATATCATATAGGTGTTTGCTTCAGTGGTGCAGACACCTGCCTCCTGCTGTAAATGTTGTGTTCCACTTTTGAAAGATTTCCCCAGGGCTCCACATTCAAGTATTGGCTTGTAACTATGGCTTAATATCGTGTCAAAATCTCTTAAGGAAGATACAGCTTGTCAAGTCCTCTCAAGATTGAACCTGCATCTAGTGAAATTCTGAAAATGTCCTGTGAGTATTTGAAGCATGAGAAGACAAATAAAAGGCTAGCAAGTGATTTGTAAAGATAATAGCTAACAGCATGCATTTTCGCTTTCCCTCCCCCCCTTTCCATTAAATGTTGATAACGAAAGAAGGGTAGACTGCAGGTCAGTGATTTTGTTATTTATATTCAGGTCAAAGAAAGTTTCAAACTTTTGTGTTTTGGGCATGGCAGCAAAAAAGAAGTAAAGAGAAAGAAAACCTCAATCAAACAGTTAGGTTCTAGCACTGACAGCTTGATCTCAGAGCTTATTTTCTGAAAAAAGGGCAAATCACAGGCAGGAAGTGTTTCAATATAAAGACTTACTGGATAACAAAAGAATTTGGCTGGATCCTTGTGATATTTGACACTGCTGTGTTTGCTGCAGTACAGGAGTATTTTTTAGGAATAAATCCATATGTAGATTGTATTAGAAGTGGAACTAGAATAGAAATTTTAGTATGCGATAGGAGAGAATTTCATGGCACCTTTTGTTAGAGGAGTACGTGAGAAAGGTGAAAGCACTCACAAATAGTATGTGTCCCTTTTTTTCAGATTCATGGAAGCGGTTTTCTAAAGAAATGTTAAGCCTATTCACAGATTTCTAAATCCCTCACAAATTTGTACTAATAGTCTTCAACAAAGAGAAAAGAAAATCCCCAAACCCAGCAACATCTTAGCTTGAAACCTAACAGGGACAAATTAAGGAAGATGAGGCTCTATATTTTAGCATCTTTTTTCACCCTAATTGTAACTCTTGGATAAAATAAACAAAAAAAAAAGAAAAATCAATAGCAGCAAAAGCGCTCAATAGCAGCAAAAACACTTCAAGTCATTACTATTCCTTTTCTCTCCCCAGCTGCTTATTTTCCGTCCTCACTTAGAGCCCTCACAGCGAAACCAGATACAAAAGTATGCAGGCTTGAAGGAGGTGTGTATGCTTGGCATGAATGCAAAATCTGACATTTTAACACATGTGACGGCAAACTCTTTATGGAAATGTCCAAGGAGAACTCACAGAACACTTTCTTTAGTCAAGTCTTTGACAGCTTCTGATTCTCTATCAAACTTTGGGGAAACTAATAGGCTTTCTTCATAAAACAAGTCAACTTGTGAATACTATTAATAGAAAATAACATATTAACCAGCAGTTTCTACTTGCCTCTCCACCCTTCCCACCATCCCGTGATAGTTCCTTGTTCACAGTGTAACAACATATTTTTCTATACTCCTTTCTCAGTTTACTGTCCGTTTGGCATGATATATATCTAATTAACAGTGAACACCTTCTGCAAATACTCTTCTAAACACTGCTAGCTTCATACCATAATAGCTTCAAATTGCTGCTCTAGTGTACAATGTAAATACTGTTATGTCAGTGAACCATACAGAAAACCATACATAACCATACATAACAGAAAATAATTCTTGTATATTAAATAAAAACATAATTGCGCAAAATTAAATTTTGAATATCAGAAGACCTATTCTTATCAGTGTTTATAAATGTCTTATTTAAAAATAAGAAGGAGTGTTTGAATGATCTCTCTTGGCCACATAAAGAATCACCAGCCACTAAAGGAATAACACCAGGGATTCCTAGGTCCCACTGCTCCCAAGTTTCCCTTGGAGTTTCCCTTTTTTTCTTTTACTTTACCATTAAAATTCATATATAAGTAATATGAGAGGTGCTGAGATGAAATGTGCTGACTAAAAGTTATGTATATTAAATAATGGAATGACTGAAATTGAACTTAGTAAAGAATCAAATGAGGCAAATATCACTTGAAAATCAATATAGAATCATAGAATCATAGATAATAAAATATGAACAGATGATAGAACCATAGACCTCTAAGAATGAGTTTATCAGTTTCTCTTTACTTTGTTGTTTAGAGTTAACATTCATGTCGAATATCATAGAGGTATCATTCACGTAGAACGCCTACTTTTTATGTAAAGCATTTAACTTGATAACAAACATCAATTTAATGAATAAATTTGAATGATAAATCTTCATATAATATAAATTAAATATATTACCAAAGAGACATCAGACAAGTCTCAGAAGGTATATAATAATAAATAGTATATAATAAATAACATTAATATAATATATATTAATATAATATACAAAATAAATAGTGTATAATAATATATAATAGTATATAATAATAAATAGGATGTAATTATTAAAAACTTTTAAAACATCTACTGGTGTCATATCCTAATCAATTCCTGCCTTATCCTATGTCACCAATTATTCGAAAATAAGGAATCATCAATGACAAAGTCAGCAGTAAATAAAAAGCTAATTGTAGGAGAAGACCTGGATTTCGTAGTAAACTGGGAAGAAGCAACAATAACCATTTTACAGTGATGAAATGTAAGCGACAAAGAACTAAGCCACACTTTCTGGGTGAGATCTCTAACTATGTGGAATCAGAGATTCTGAGAAGACCGAGTTGATCACAGCAATAATCGTTCAAACATGAACTTTCACTGTGGTCTAACGGCCAAAAGAACAAACACAAACCTTGATATATCAAGAGCGGAATGTAGTGCTATACGTTCTCGAATACTGAGTTTAGATCAGCAGAGTCAGTGTCCACCATTCGAAATGATGGATCTGAAGAGAACTTCAAGTCTGCAGAAAGAAGTTGAAAAGAAGGTGATTACAACGTTTAAATTACTGCCAGAAAGAGAAACAGAGATGGCCTGAGGGTTCATCTATCTGACAGATGATCTGATACAATCCAAGTTCTGAAAAACAAAGATGAATAAATTAACGTTAGACATAAAGCTCTTGCTTTTAAGAATGAAGATATTTAGTCACTGAAAAATATTAGAAAGTTTTGTGGCATATGGGGCACGAAACACATAAGAAACAGAACAAACCCACACAAAGTCTTGATGTAAAAGGAGACTATGTTTCAGACCAGCGACAAGTCAGAGGACTACTGTAGTTTCCGTTATGTAATCGAAATATCACAATAATCTATTCAAGGAATTAGCATTTTGAATTCTGTACATATCAGAGAGAAATACACCCTTAGAAGTTGCTAGTGATGTTGAGTTTGTGAGTATTTGGCAATCAGGCTACAACATTTTAACATAACTTAAAATCTACTAAGTGCAATGCAGACACCCATCAAGAATGGATTAAGCTTCTTTGAGATGTTTCATTTTATAGGTTCATGATCACAAGTTACTTTTGAAAATCTTGCTCTAATAAAAAGGCTTGAGGAGGAAAACAATAGCTTTGATGCTCCGTGAATGTTGTAGCAAAACAGGCTAATTAGCGTATTTGCACTGAATTTGGTGAAACTGCAGAGAAAATAATTTTTTACTTTACATGGCTTACTTCCCATTCTCATGTTTGGGTATTTGTTTGTTGGGTGGTTTTTTTCTGACACAAAATTAAAATATTTTGCTGTTGTTCAGTAACAAACAGAAGTTAAATATTGCTAACTTCATAGGCTTCTTTTCCTCCTCTGTGTTGGACAACTAGGCAACTAGGAACATTATCTTATCTCCTTTTCCTCTTTTAGTGGTCTAATTTTCTTTAAAACTCAATGCTATGCAGAAGTTTTCTGTCTTGGCCCTGTCACTGACAATGACCCACCACTATTTCGTGCTTGAATCATTATTGCATGTATTGTTACTGCACAAATGCCTTTGAAAAATTAATTTTCTTCATTGCCACAGTAACACAAAGATACCTAATTGCATATAGTAGCTCAGGGGTTGATGGGATTTTTTTAATTATGGTTTTCCAGGGCCCTATCTAAGGCCTACCAAAGACAATAGAAGGTTTAATACTGATTTTAATGTGTACTGGAAGAGACCATGAGAAAATACTGAGGATACTCTGCCATAAATTGTGCATATGTTTAAAATCTTAATGTAATAAAACAAAGTTGAGCCATAAATATACCAAGAACCAAATGAACCATGGTCATCAGAGGTCATTTGCAGCTACTAAATGACACTTTATTCCTTTAGACATAGATAACAAAGTGTATTCAGACTCTCCTTTAGTAAGGTATTTTAGATATTGCATTGACTGAAAAGCAAACACTCAATTAATTAAATACTAAGTACTCTGACTCACAGGCAGTAAACAAGACAAATAACTTTGTCTTTGATTACATCAGAATAGACAACTCCAAAGGGATGATGAGTACTTCAGTGGGTCAAGCAGGGACCTGCTAGAAGCTAAGAAACAGCTATTACTTCAGGCCTCCTCAAGGGTGAACCTATGTTCATTTGGGATTCCAAATACCACATAATCTTTGATAGGCATGTGCTATGATGTTTGAAAAGGAGGACCACAAAGATGATCCTAGGGCTGGAGCACTTGCCCTGTGGTGAAAGTCTTAAAGAGTTGGGTCTCTTTGTTCTGGAGAAGAGAATGTTCAGAGAGGAACCTCATCACAGTATTCCAGTACTTAAGGGGCAGCTACAAAGAGGATGTAAGCTCTCTCTCTTTGTAAGGAGCTACATGGAGAAGGCGAAGGCAAGCCAAAACCTTTATTGATACTGTTGACCAGAAAAGCTAAGGTACTTGGATTACCCATAAACACGAACTTCTTGATTCTTGATAAATATCTTGAAGTTTAATTATTTTGACCTGACTCCCAATATTGGGAAAAAACTGTGAAATCCATTCTTCAGCAAAACTATAAACAACTGAAAAATAACACCTTGAAGAGAGCAGTGTTAAATATACCTTACAAATTATCACTTTTTCTATACCACTTGGTTAAAAAGGGAAAGTTTGGATTAAATATTATTTTTGGTGGCTCAAATACGGCTTCAGTTTACACTATTTTTACATGTTTCTTCTATTCAGAACTGTATTATTCCTTTTATAAAATTTTCCTTCTGTTGCCAGGGGAAAAAAAAAAAAAATCAGCTTTTTCCTTTTTGTCTCTTTTAATAGTAATGAAAACAAGGTATGAATGCTATATCTGAAACCAGTTAGTACTTAACACTAAAGCTCAAGTCATTGATTTCTGCCTGAAAAATTAAGGATGGGACCCCAAAGGAATTGGCAATTGTGCTGGAACTAAAACATTAGCTCTCTTTTTCTTAATGTGGATTTTCAAGAGTATGGAGTCCAAACTATTAATGTTAGAAGAAGGGTCACTGACATTCGATAATAAGATGTGTCGAAAAATATTAGCAAAACAGCCTAGAAGAAAGAGTCCTATCTGATTGTTACAACTATTTTTAATGTAGTTTAATCGTTGCACCAAAAAAGCTGAATTCTAACAAATGTAATGACCTACATTTTTAGGTATTTGACAAGCAGGTTGCTTTTTTGCATCTTTTAGAAATGTATTGCAGCACACCATAAAGGTCACTTCCCAGAATCAAAAACCCTGCATGAACAAGTATCTTTAAATGCACTGCATGTTGAGAGAACTTCTTAAAGAACAGATGACCTGAAGAGATATGAACTATCAAGCTCTGCAGCTGTTAGCTTTCTCAGGCATGCGGTATAGCATTAAGTATCATTGCTATTGTACTCATAGACTTTAAAAAAATCGTTATGCAAGGTGTTACTATAAAAATCCTACAACATTTTCAGAAGAACGTAAAGACATACTTTTCAAACTGCACACAAAACCTGTAATATTGCTCACATTTGTTGATAGTAAGCTATCTGAAACATGGTTTCCAGTTGTGTTTCCATCCCTTTTGGGAGATTATCACAGTTAAAGAAGCAAGGAAGATGTTCTTTTCTGTTCTGCAGCTATTCAGGCATACTTTTACATACTGGTTCCTATTGTTCTGGTCTTCTAAGAAGGACAGGTCAGGATTCTATGCTGCAGAGAGGACCAAGATCCTAAAAAGGGATAAATAGAAAATGGAATTGTACCTGAATTTCTGTGATGCACGTGAACTGAGTAGATGATGCCAGGGTCCCCAGTGTCAGTTAAGACCTGTGCAGAAGGCAAATGAATCTGTGACTCCTCAGATGGCATGCTATCTATTTCTTATTGGTCTTTGATTCTTCTCTTATTGTCCTGATGCTTTCAAGGGTGTTCCTCAGGTTGTTTTGAGGAGGGGTGCTGAAGGCAGCTGTTGCAGGGGGGGTTCTTGGTTTTGTGTGGTTTTTTTGGTTGTTATGGATTTTGCTGTTTTGTCTTTTTTTTGTTTGGGGTTTTTTTAATTTACTTTTTCAAAATGCCATATTACACACCTATTTTTATTTTATTATTGTTATAGAACCTCTGAAATGCAGGAAGGTAAGTTAGTTGCACTGCCTTTAAATTCCCAGCCTAGGTTGGTTCTACCATCAACTGAATTATAATCTTCTTTAAGATTTGCATTTTCCTTACTTATTTATCCATCAACTGGAGAAATAAGTAAGGAAAGTTAAAACCTGTTAGTTTTCAGATTACTCAGCTTACTTCCTGAAGTTAAATAGGCTTCATACTACCAGCTGATTTACTTTTTTTTTTTTTTTCCTAATTAGTTGTGTATGTCTTAGCTTTCTGCATTCAATTTTTGAAGTTGCCCTCAGGTTAAGGCCTTTAAAAATTTCAAGTCTCCAAAAAGTTTTTAAAGACACTTATCATTCAACCTTTGAGCTTTAATTTGAGTTCTCAAATCCTCTCATCTTTCACAAATGCCTTATGTAATTTATTGTAATAGAAGTATTTGTACAGTTCCATAAAGTCATAACTCTTTCCTTATGGCACTTCAGAGTTTTCCTGTTATGCCATAGCTTTTTCCTTCAAAGGTGAACACCAATTGTCTTATGAGCCACTGCACAATATGCTGCCAGTAAGATGCTGGTTCTCAGCCTCAAATTTATTGCTGTCTCATCCTTTCTTTTCATCTTTGTGTAAAGGATGCATGCTGGTATAGTTGAACTTTTTCAATGCTAATTTTTAGAAACAGTGGCATACAAAGAAAGCACTAAATTTAAGAGGAAGAGAAATTATTGTGAATACTATGCACAATCACACATTTGAACTGACTTCTAAGTCTTGTGGCTTGTTGGGGTTTTTTTCTGTCTTTGTCCTGCTTCAAACGTAACCTCGTGCATAATTTTACCTATAATAATTATTGTGCCCGTTATCATAATAAACCAGTTAATGAATTAATTGTCAGAGAAAATAAAGTTTAATGTTCCTCAGGAAAAAAAAGAAAAAAAGGCAAATCAACCTAGAAGTATTTTGATGTGGTATAGTCAGTCAGCTGCATTTTTCAGTCAACACAGCTTCAACTCAGCCCTGACATACATCATGTCAAATTAACCATCAGGCCAATAGACGTTTCTGAATGAAGTTCAGTAACATTCTGAATAACTGTATGGTAAACCTAGTGAAGATTATAAGAGTAGTTAGAATAATTACTCAGGAAAGCTATGTGTCACAGCAAAATAAGCAATAAATTGATGAATTATTGGATGCATTAAGGCTAAATAGTTAATGACAATTTATGTTCCAGCATAAGATACTATCTGAGACGGGCCTATGAAGTCCTGTAAACTTTCCTATGCGTATGTAGAGAGAAATTAAGCCCTTTTCAAGTACTTGTACCTGTGTTTGATGCTACTGCATTTGCATAAAGACATTAAAGAGGAAACTAATTGTACAAAAGCTTGCTTTTAGAGACCTTAGCTGGAGGGGTATTTTGCCTCAGAATAGACAAAACTTATTTGAATGAGACAATGCATGAGATTAAGAATTTCAGCAAGAGTTTTTAGCCCCAGGCATTGATGGTCTACATTGCTATTTCATGTAACTTCTACCTATAACTGCAAAAAAATTTTTGAAAGTGTGGAAGTATAAAAATTCTGTACGTTTTTGTAAGCTAACAAGACAGTCTGTGAAGTCCTAAGAAACTGTACTAAACCATATCATGGTCCATAAAGTAGAAGATTGCTAAAAATCATCCAAGAAATATTATATCTTTTGGGCTTGTTTGTTTGGGTTTTTTTGCTTGCATGCTTTTGTTTTGATTTTGTTTTTTGTTGGAAAGAGAATGGTTGTAAGCAGAAATAATGAAAGAATATTTTCTTTTCCTAGTATCTTAAGAGCTGACACAAAGCACTTGCCCATAAGCCTCCCCCTCCAGCAATTGGAAATGCTCTGAAAACACTTAAGGAGACAATATGTTCCTTGTTATAGAAATTTTGTCATAGAAAAATACATATAACTAGCTCAGAAAGATCCTAAGGTTTGGGACAAGTTGTTTATGAACCATTCATGACCATGAGATAAAAAATGCAAATCTAACAGTTCTCAAACACTATTTATGCTGCAGTAAGTTAAAGGTCTAACTTGAATGATGGTTGACTGAATAGACAAACAGTTAAGATGAACTGCCAAGGTACAAAATGTGGAAAGCCATGGTTTTTTTTCATAGTTCAGCAGAAAACATTCAGTTGAAAGAGGAACTATTGTGCTATATATTTTTTAAATTCTTTTTGTTTGCCATTATAATGCTTAATGTCAATTGTAACACCATCTTCTATAATAATTAACTGAAAGTTGTCTCTGAAAAAGCATAAAAAATAAAATAGTTCAGGCAATTTAACATACTGAGTTGTGCTTATGAATGTTAATCTCGTACCTTAGCTGAGTAACAAATAGAACTTCTATATATAAATTCATATTTGTTGTATAAGTTCTGAATATTGTACTTACTCTCGAAGATGTTAAATCTGTGATGAATTTATTAATAGCTATTTTAGCTTCCTTCACATTTCATCCTAAATGCTTATTTGTTTTATCACATTATATATCAAATTCTTCTGGGTACGGAAGGAGCAAGGAGAACTCCCCTAACTGTATAAAGGCTGTCTTGATTCTGAAAATTATTTTGCCTTGTAATTATTTTAAGCATTCTCTAAGTTTTGTTCATTCAATGTGATAGTTTGAGGCCTGATTTGTCTGGGGAAGGAAAATTTGTGAAAATAGGGTTCTTTGTATTTTTCTTGGGTGCGGGCTATGAGTTTAGTAATTTCTATATACCATATACTATATACTATTTCCATATACTAAAGTAAAATGAATCGGTAACGTATGACTGTTTAGTGGAAAGCCACTGGTACATTTATAATAAATGTTGTTTGAAAAAAAGCAATCAATGGTATAAAGCAACTATTTATTAAAAAAAACTAATGTTTGTATTGAACATTATTTGGTTTAGGGAGCCAAAACCCAATAACTTGTCATTTCCAGAGAGGGTTGTAATATGATAAATGGACAAGAAAAAAAGCACCTTGATCATGACCATTGTCTTCAAAGGACATAGTTTATCAATGCCACTACCATAATCACAGAGTGACTAAAGAAATTATATTCACACTTGTTCCTAGAAAACTTGTATATGATGGCAAATAACTGAGGCTCCTCTTGAGGGTCATCTAACCAATTATCCAGAAAATAGAATCGTAGAATCATAGAATCATAGAATAGTTAGGGTTGGAAAGGACTTTAAGATCATTTAGTTCCAACCCCCCTGCCATGGGCAGGGACATCTCGCACTAAACCATGTGGCCCAAGGCTCTGTCCAACCTGGCCTTAACACTGCCAGGGATGGAGCATTCACAACTTCCTTGGGCAACCCATTCCAATGCCTCACCACTCTCACTGTAAAGAACTTCTTCCTTATATCTAATCTAAATTTCCACTGTTTAAGTTTGAACCCATTACCCCTTGTCCTACCACTACAGTCCCTAAGGAAGAGTCCCTCCCCAGCATCCTTATAGGCCCCCTTTCAGAAACTGGAAGGCTGCTATGAGGTCTCCATGCAGCCTTCTCTTCTCCAGGCTGAACAGCCCCAACTCTCTCTGCCTGTCTTCATACAGGAAGTGCTCCAGCCCTCTTATCATCCTCGTGGCCCTCCTCTGGACTCGCTCCAACAGCTCCATGTCCTTTTTATGTTGAGGACACCAGAACTGTACGCAGTACTCCAAGTGAGGTCTCACAAGAGCAGAGTAGAGGGGCAGGATCGCCTCCTTTGACCTGCTGGTCACACTTCTTTTGATGCAGCCCAGGATACAGTTGGCTTTCTGGGCTGCAAGCAGACACTGCCGGCTCATGTTAAGCTTCTCGTCAACCAACACCCCCAAATCCTTCTCCTCAGGGCTGCTCTGAATCTCTTCTCTGCCCAACCTGTAGCAGTGCCTGGGATTGCCCCGACCCAGGTGTAGGACCTTACACTTGGCTTGGTTAAACTTCATAAGGTTGGCATCGGCCCACCTCACAAGCGTGTCAAGGTCCCTCTGGATGGCATCCCTTCCCTCCAGCGTATCAACCGAACCACACAGCTTGGTGTCGTCGGCAAACTTGCTGAGGGCGCACTCAATCCCACTGTCCATGTCACCCACAAAGTTATTGAACAAGACAGGTCCCAACACCGATCCCTGAGGGACACCACTCGTTACAGGTTTCCAACTGGACATCGAGCCATTGACCACAACTCTTTGCGTGCGGCCATCGAGCCAGTTTTTTATCCACCGAGTGGTCCACCTATCAAATTGATTTCTCTCCAATTTAGAGACAAGGATGTCGTGTGGGACAGTGTTGAATGCTTTGCACAAGTCCAGCTAGATGATGTCAACTGCTCTGTCCCTGTCCATCAGTTCTGTGGCTCCATCATAGAAGGCCACCAAATTGGTCAGGCAGGATTTCCCCTTAGTGAAGCTATGTTGGCTGTCACCAACCACCTCGTTGTTTTTCATGTGCCTTAGCATGTTTTCCAGGAGAAACTGTTCCAAGATTTTGCCAGGCACAGAGGTGAGACTGACTGGTCTGTAGTTCCCTGGCTCTTCCACCTTCCCCTTCTTGAAAATGGGGGTTATATTACCCTTCTTCCAGTCATCGGGAACTTCCCCTGACTGCCAGGATTTTTCAAATACAATGGACAGTGGCTAAGCAACTTCATTTGCCAGCTCCTTCAGGACCCATGGATGGATTTCATCAGGTCCCATGGACTTGTGCACGTTCAGGTTCTTAAGATGGTCTTGAACCTGATCCTCTCCTACAGTGGGCCTAAGGTCTTCGTTCTCACAGTCCCTGCATCTGCCTTCCAAGACTTTCGTGGTGTGGTCAGAGCATTTGCTGGTGAAGACTGAGGCAAAGAAGTCATTAAGAACCTCTGCCTTCTCCAAATCCATGGTAGCCAGTCCTCCAGATAGCTTCCAGAGAGGGCCCACATTGTCCCTAGTCTGTCTTTTATTTGCTACGTATCTATAGAAGCCTTTCCTGTTATCTTTTACATCCCTCGCCAAACTTTATTCTAGCTGGGCCTTAGCTTTCCTAACCTGGTCCCTAGCTTCCCGGACAACATTCCTGTATTCTTCCCAGGCCGCCTGTCCTCGCTTCCACCTTCTATAAGCTTCTTTTTTCCCTCTAAGTTTCCTCAGCAGCTCCTTGTCCATCCATAGAAGTCTCCTGGCCCTCCTGCTGCACTTTCTTCTAGTCGGGATGCAACACTCTTAAGCACGTAGCAGGTGATCCTTGAATATCAACCAGCAGTCTTGGGCCCCCCTGCCCTCTAGGACTATATCCCATGAGTCCTTACTAAGGAGGTTCCTGAAGAGGCCAAAGTCTGCTTTCTTGAAGTCCTGGGCAGTGAGCTTGCTGCATGCTCTTCTCACTGTCCTGAGGATCTCAAACTCAACCATCTCATGATCACTAGAGCCAAGGCTGCCCTGGAGCATCACATTTCCAACCAGTCCCTCCCTGTTGGTGAGCACGAAGTCAAGCATGGCACCTCTCCTCATCGGCTCCTCTATTACTTGAAAGAGGAAGCTATCTTCCACACAATCGAGGAACCTCCTGGATTGCTTGTGCTGGGCTGTACCGTCCCTCCAACAGATGTCTGGATGGTTGAAGTCCCCCATGAGGACCAGGGCCTGCAAGTGTGAGGCTGCTCCTATCTGCCTGTAGAGCGCTTCATCCACAGAGTCCTCCTGGTGTGGTGGTCTGTAATAGATCCCCACAGAAATGTCCCCCATTGCTGTTTTCCCTTTGACCCTGACCCACAAACTCGCTGTTGGCTGATCACCCGTCCCCAGACAGAGTTCCATACTCTCCAGCCTATCACTGACATAAATAGCAACTCCCCCTCCCCATCTGCCAGGCCTGTCTTTTCTAAACAGCCTGTAACCTTCCATTCCAACACTCCAGTCACAGGAGCCATCCCACCATGTTTCTGTGATACCAATGACATCATATCCCTGAAGCCGTGCACACATCTCTAATTCCTCTAGTTTGTTCTGGTTTGTTATTCTAAAAGTTTTTAAATTAAAGGTCTAATATTAGAATCATGCCTCCCATTTGTTCTTGTTTACCTTTCTCTCTTTGACAGCATTCTTCTGAAACCAGGGTCTGCTTTTGGCTTAGAATGTAAACCTAAGTATGTGTATAAGCATGAAGATGAACTGTGCATATATAAGCATGAAGATGATCAAGGGGCTAGAGCGCCTCTTCTGTGAAGAAAGCCTGAGATAGCTGAGGTTTTTCAGCCTGGAGAAAGAAGGCTCAGGGGAGACCTTAGAGCAGCCTTCCAGTACGTAAAGGGGACCTACAAGAAATCTGGAGAGGGGCTTTTAAAAAGGGCATGTAGTGATAGGACAAGGGGAAATGGCTTTAAATTGAAAGAGGATAGATTTAGATTAGATGTAAGGAAGAAGTTCTTTACTTTGAGGGTGGTGAGGCACTGCAACAGGTTGCCCTGAGAAGCTGTGGGCACCCCATTCCTGTAGGTATTGAAGACCAGGCTGGATGGAGCTTTGAGCAACCTGGTCCAGCGGAAGGTATCCCTGCCCATGGCAGGGGGATTGGAACTAGATGATCTTTAAGGTCCCTTCCAACCCAAACCATTCTATGATTCTATGATTCTATGATTCTATGATTCTATGATTCTATGATATGTTCTACCCCTTCTGTCTTCGCCAGCTTCTCATCTGTTTTGTGTTATGTGCCTCCAAGGAAAGTTTCTGAAACCAAGAAGACATAACTATAGACCAAGTTAAACTTAAAAAGTAATAAAGAATTCTAATCTAACTTTCTCTATTTTGGACAACACAAAATTAGAAGTAAGATAATTTTCTAATTTGTTCTGGTTTTAAGTAAGGAAGGCAAGGCAAGGTGAGGCAAGGCAAGGCAGGAGGGAGGGAGGGAGAGAGGGAACAAGGAAAAGAGGACGGAAGGGAGGGAGAGAGTGCCATAACATTTTTTACTTTAGAAGTGTCACTACTGCAACAATTATTACTATGGAAAACTATGTCAGTAGAAGAAAAGATACATTTGAACGTCTCAGCCTAAAATGTCACTCTTGCTCAGATAAGAGAACAAAACAACTTACTCAGCTGAATGTGCTAGTAAAAGGTTAATAAAATATCACTGTTTTTGCTATGTATTTACTTTTGTTATTTGTCATAGGCTTCGCTTACCAAAATTGATGGGTTACTTATTAATAGTATGACAGTTGAAAGGTCATCTTGAAACTAATTTGTATTTTAACATGCATCATGGAAACTACAGTAACTTTCTGGGTATGAAGAACATGATGTAGTGTGATATGCAATCTAGATAGTTGGATTTTAATAGCTGCTGATTGCTATGAGCAATAACTAAAAGATCCCCACAAACTATTTATTTTTCTAAACTTACAAAAAAATATTTATAAGTCAAATCAGAGTGGAAACAGTATGGCACTGATATTCAGCAAGTGACCTAATGATTGTGGCTGTCAGTCTAGCTAAAATTACAAAGGAGGTTACAACACACTTTAATTACATGATTGATGTGGTCTTCAAAAAAAGTCTTAGAATTTGCAATGACTCCAGGGTCATAACCTTTATACGAGAGATAAAGAGAACAAAATAAACCTCTGCAGATTACACCTGAGGCCTTTTGCATCAGTAAGCTAATCAATAGCAGCTTGCAAAATCAGCACAGGAACAAAAACACAGAAAAACTTCACTTGTTCTAGAGAGAGGAGGATCCTGAAAAAGTCAGAGCTTGGGAAATAAAATGATAACATTGTAACTAGGAAAAAAAATACTAAAACCCACCACCACATCAAAGTATTCTTTTCTAAAATCTGATTTCATTTTGTTCTGTCCATTACTCCTTGTGTTGCTTTCCAATTCTACCTTGCCCCAGCACTAAAGAGGAAATTTCCACTCTGGAAGGCTTTTATCTGTTATGAACAGCATCAGAACTCCTTTTGGTATTTTTCCTCTGAGGGTAAGAAGTATATAAAATAAAGATGTTTTTGTTTTCTACTCTGACTGTATTACTGCACTTGAGGGGAAATTCGTCTTTATAACAGGTTTTATGACATTCCAGTGCAATGCAGTATTGTAAGACTTGATACCTTTCATTTGGTTTTATTGCTCTTCCTTTTGCATTGGATTTATGTGTTCTTCATGAAGTTATGAAATAACAGGAAAACATAATTGCTGTTCCTGTATTTTATTTTTAAGAATATAATCAAAAAATGTGAAATTTCAAAAATTTGTATTTTTTTTTTCCATCCCCTTCTTTTTCCTTTTAGTCCAGGTTTTCTCCTCTAAATGTCATTCTTTTCTGAGACCTGTAATTGCAATAATAGCTTTCTAAATGAAGAAGTTAAGGCATATGCAAAGAGTAGGGAAACTATTATAGGGATTAAAGATATAATCCAAAGATATAGTGAACTACAGGGCTTTTTTAGAAGACTGAAGATGTTTTACAATACTCTGTCCAAAGCAATACTAGCTTATGTAGATGAAGAATCATTTCAGGACCTTTAAAGTGAAAAAAAAAAAAAAAAAAGTAATATTTAATTTTTAAGAGAAACTATTAAACTATTTTTAAAATCATTATTTCTATTACTGAACCCTTAATGGGATATCTGTCATTATTATATGTCAGTAAACTGTTATCAGCTTTTAGAAATTAAAACCTAACTATTTCTTGGAGTACAGTATTTTTATTATTGGAATCTTATACACATATTTGCACTCAAGAGGCCTATTGTAGTACTTACAAAAATTCCCTAAATGCAGATTAAAATTCTTAGCATGATTCACATAAATTTTAGGAACTGTTTAGACAAAAATCACTGTTGTTTTAGTTGAAATTTATATTGTAACACATTGTTGTGCATCCTTAGTTATGCAGATTTTTTTAGATTTTTATAATAAAATACAGGTCTTTTCATATTTCAGGTTTATTATCCTATACAACTGCTGCCATTTCTTCCCTGTCAGAAGTGATGAAAACATCCAAAATATATTTTTCCATAAATTTCATTGTGATAACCACAACCATATGTATGACTTGCAAATCCTAGAGCACATAATGTCAAACACCTCTCAAGGTGCAATTCACCAATCAGGAAACACCATAAATTGAGTTACACTCAAGTGAGCTTGAAGACCTGCAGGCAATTTTGCCTGCACTCTCTAGATAGTAACTGAGATACAGCAGTGATTGTGCTCATACTGGAATGGAAAATGAAGTTCTGGGTTGTCCCTTTAGCTTCTGATTATTGCTTCAATTGAATACTTTATTTTGGATAAAGTATCCTTTTTGTTGCAAGACAAAACAAAATAAGACAAACAACCAGGAAGGAATAATATAGTGATCTAGAAGCTATGTTAGCAAAAAGAGAAACAGTAATCTACGGATGGCTCCTCTTCTCAGTTACCCAATTAAGAGTTGCTGATGTGAACAGTACAAGTGCTTCTGGGAAAAAGTTCCTTTGAGGTTTTCTACCTTTTTTTTTTTCCTGAAAAGTACTTTCTTTTTAATACAGGCATCTGCTTGGCAGTCTGATATTTATACCACAAAGGAACATCAGATTGCTATGCAGTATGGATTGTGTAATTGCTAAACAAAACTTTTCCATAGGTTAAAAAGAGCAAAATAGTTTTTAGTGACTAGACTTTGTTCAGTTTTCTATTGTTTACCTAAAGCACAGCTAATATAGATCTTCCATAGTTTAAACATTTTTTTGTATGGAGTTTCCTGTTTCTTAGCTTTAGAGTATGGGAACATTATTTAAGAGAAGTTACGTAGGCTCAGGCTTTGTTTATTCTTATCACCTTGAAAACTGAGTTTCAGACCTATCTGCTAGGTACTGTTTAAAAATTCTGTCCTATAAAGAGATAACCAAGTATGATTTTTAAGGAAGGACCTTTGTTAGTCTGGTGAAACTTGCCTTTCTGAGGAAGTCAGCCAAAAAAATTTTGTGGTGTTTTGAGTAATTCCAAAGATAGTTGAGAAAATTAAACATATTTTTATTCTAGTTTTATTATCCAAATGCATTCTGTAATAACTGAAGGAATTAGTGAACAAGACATTTAAAATATGGAAATACTAAAGACTTAAAAGAAAGAAAAATTAGAAGAATATTCAGCCCTATTGCCAGCTGAACTATTTTTAGGTCCAAGTTCTGGTTGCTCATGCCTCTTATAGAATCATAGAATCTTAGAATCGTAAGGGTTGGAAAGGACCTTAGGATCATCTACTTCCAACCCCCCTGCCATGGGCAGGGACACCTTGCCCTAAACCACGTGGTCCAAGGCTCTGTCCAACCTGGTCTTGACAGCCACCAGGGATGGAGCATTCACAACCTCCCTGGGCAACCCATTCCAGTGCTTCACCACCCTCACTGTAAAGAACTTCTTCCTTATATCTAATCTAAATTTCCACTGTTTAAGTTTGAACCCATTACCCCTTGTCCTACCACTACAGTCCCTAAGGAAGAGTCCCTCCCCAGCATCCTTGTAGACCCCCTTCAGATACTGGAAGGCTGCTATGAGGTCTCCACGCAGCCTTCTCTTCTCCAGGCTGAACAGCCCCAACTCACTCAGCCTGTCTTCATACGGGAGGTGCTCCAGCCCTCTTATCATCCTCGTGGCCCTCCTCTGGACTCGCTCCAACAGCTCCATGTCCTTTTTATGTTGAGGACACCAGAACTGTACTCAGTATTCCAAGTGAGGTCTCACAAGAGCAGAGTAGAGGGGCAGGATCACCTCCTTTGACCTGCTGGTCACGCTTCTTTTGATGCAGCCCAGGATACGGTTGGCTTTCTGGGCTGCAAGCGCACACTGCCAGCTCATGTTAAGCTTCTCGTCAACCAACACCTCCAAGTCTTTTTCTGCAGGGCTGCTCTGAATCTCTTCTCTGCCCAACCTGTAGCAGTGCCTGGGATTACCCTGACCCAGGTGTAGGACCTTACACTTGGCTTGGTTAAACTTCACAAGTTTGGCATCTGCACACTTCACAAGCGTGTCAAGGTCCCTCTGGATGGCATCCCTTCCCTCCAGCGTATGAACCGAACCACACAGCTTGGTGTCGTCGGCAAACTTGCTGAGGGCACACTCAATCCCACTGTCCATGTCACCGACAAAGATGTTGAACAGGACCGGTCCCAACACCGATCCCTGAGGGACACCACTCGTTACAGGTTTCCAACTGGACATTGAGCCATTGACCACAGCTCTTTGTGTGCGGCCATCGAGCCAGTTTTTTATCCACCGAGTGGTCCATCTATCAAATTGATGTCTCTCCAATTTAGAGACAAGGATGTCATGCGGGAGAGTGTTGAACGCTTTGCACAAGTCCAGGTAGATGACATCAACTGCTCTGCCGCTGCCCATCAGTTCCGTGGCTCCATTATAGAAGGCCACCAAATTGGTCAGGCAGGATTTCCCCTTAGTGAAGCCATGTTGGCTGTCACCAACCACCTCGTTGTTTTTCATGTGCCTTAGCATGTTTTCCAGGAGAAACTGTTCCAAGATTTTGCCAGGCACAGAGGTGAGACTGACTGGTCTGTAGTTCCCTGGCTCTTCCACCTTCCCCTTCTTGAAAATGGGGGTTATATTACCCTTCTTCCAGTCACCAGGAACTTCACCTGACTGCCAGGATTTTTCGAATATGATGGACAGTGGCTTAGCAACTTCATTCGACAGCTCCTTCAGGACCCGTGGATGGATTTCATCAGGTCCCATGGACTTGTGCACGTTCAGGTTCTTAAGATGGTCTTGAGCCTGATCCTCTCCTACAGTGGGCCTAAGGTCTTCGTTCTCACAGTCCCTGCATCTGCCTTCCAAGACTTTCGTGGTGTGGTCAGAGCATTTGCTGGTGAAGACTGAGGCAAAGAAGTCATTAAGAACCTCTGCCTTCTCCAAATCCATGGTAGCCAGTCCTCCAGATAGCTTCCAGAGAGGGCCCACATTGTCCCTAGTCTGTCTTTTATTTGCTACGTATCTATAGAAGCCTTTCCTGTTATCTTTCACATCCCTTGCCAGATTTAATTCTAGCTAGGCCTTAGCTTTCCTAACCTGGTCCCTAGCTTCCCGGACAACATTCCTGTATTCTTCCCAGGCCGCCTGTCCTCGCTTCCACCTTCTATAAGCTTCTTTTTTCCCTCTAAGTTTCCTCAGCAGCTCCTTGTCCATCCATAGAAGTCTCCTGGCCCTCCTGCTGCACTTTCTTCTAGTCGGGATGCAACACTCTTAAGCACGTAGCAGGTGATCCTTGAATATCAACCAGCAGTCTTGGGCCCCCCTGCCCTCTAGGACTGTATCCCATGAAACCTTACTAAGGAGGTTCCTGAAGAGGCCAAAGTCTGCTTTCTTGAAGTCCTGGGCAGTGAGCTTGCTGCATGCTCTTCTCACTGTCCTGAGGACCTCAAACTCAACCATCTCATGATCACTAGAGCCAAGGCTGCCCTGGAGCATCACATTTCCAACCAGTCCCTCCCTGTTGGTGAGCACAAGGTCCAGCATGGCACCTCTCCTCATCGGCTCCTCTACTGCTTGAAAGAGGAAGTTGTCTTCCACACAATCGAGGAACCTCCTGGATTGCTTGTGCCGGGCCATACTGTCCCTCCAACAGATGTCAGGATGGTTGAAGTCCCCCATGAGGACAAGGGCCTGCGGGCGTGAGGCTGCTCCTATCTGCCTGTAGAGCGCTTCATCCACAGAGTCCTCCTGGTGAGGTGGTCTGTAATAGATCCCCACAGAAATGTCCCCCATTGCTGTTTTCCCTTTGACCCTGACCCACAAACTCGCTGTTGGCTGATCACCCGTCCCCAGACAGAGTTCCATACTCTCCAGCCTATCACTGACATAAATAGCAATTCCCCCTCCCCATCTGCCAGGCCTGTCTTTTCTAAACAGCCTGTAACCTTCCATTCCAACACTCCAGTCACAGGAGCCATCCCACCATGTTTCTGTGATACCAATGATGTCATATTCCCGTAGCCTTGCACACATCTCTAATTCCTCTTGTTTGTTCCCCATACTACGGGCGTTTGTATAGAGGCACCTTAGCCAAGCTCCAAATGAAGCCGACTCAATGGCTGGGGCAGCTGGAACATCTCTACATTGCTCCAAGCACTTATTACAGGTGCTGGCAACTGACCAGGAGTGTTGGGATGGATCAATGCTCCCCTCCCCCAACACATCTAGTTTAAAGCTTTCTTGACCAGCCTGGCAAGCCTCCTACCAAAACAGCTCATCCCCTTCTTTGTCAGACCAGCTCCACCAGCCTCCAGTAGATCTGGCCTCCCAAATGGAGCCCCATGTTCTAAATAGCGAAACCCCTGACTATGGCACCAGCATTCTAACCATTTATTAACCTGCCAAACGCGCCTAGCTTTTTTAAGGTCCTCCCCTTTGCCCTGGAGAATCAATGAAAAAACTATCTGAGCTCCAGAGCCCCTAACCACCTCTCCCAGGGCTCTGTAGTCCTTCTTAATGTTCTCCAGGCTACTGCTGTCTATATCTCTAGCACCCACATGGACCACTAGGAGGGGGTAATAGTCAGCAGGACTTACTAGAGCAGGCAGCCTCTCAGCAACATCCCTGATCCGAGCCCCTGGCAAGCAGATGAGTGCCTCTGTGCCTTGACTGACACGCCCTGACTGACATGCCACTCCCTGACTGACGTGCCACGCCCTGTTTGCCTGCCCTGTTTGCCCGCCCTGGTCGCTCGCGCTCCTTGGGATGGGTTTTTACCCACTGAGGGCTGGTGCTGTCACTCCTGGCACCGCCCCCTGTGAGTCAGCTGCTCGAGTCAGCGGAGCTGCTGGCTCCTGGGCAAGTCCTGTCGAGGACTTGAGGCTCCCTCGGTCGCTCTTTCCACTCCGAACTGAGGCTTCTGGACGCTGTGCTTCCCCCCGCTCCGGTGTTAAAAGTGTCCTCTTTGGAGATACTCACCTCTTATTGACTTCATATAAATACAGTATTGTCCCTTAAGCTGATTTTAACGCAGATGCAAAAATGCCAGGATTTTTCTTTTCCTAGGGTTTTTCCCACAGGAATTTATTTTCTGAAGTTTTCAGCTCCTAAAAAAAACGAAGGAAAAAAGGTGCATGGTGGGTACCGTCTGCCACTCAGAATACTCTGAGTCATCAACTGTGCCAGAAGTTCACAGTGGACTATTATGAAAGTCTGAGAAGCGTAACTAGAAGGATGTACATGGGCTTCTTCAGCAATGGAGATCCATACCAGAAAACACTGCTTTTGACAGAATTTGGAATAAAATGAAAATGCACAGAAATAAGCATTTTAATTAATTTATTTTACAGAAAATTTTTATGTCTTTAATTTTTCTTAATAAACAGTACTGTTGCAAAATGACAAGAGAGAAACTCCTTATCCTTATCCTTATCCTTATCATTATCCTTATCCTTATCCTTATCCTTGCATCCTGTTCTTTTCTCTAATACTGACAGTCCAAAACATGGGCAATTTTAACTTTGTGAGCCAGCATGAGTGATGCTTTCAATTCAGAAACTAACTTTCACCTTATCTGTGGAAATAGCTATGAAGATTATAATTTTAAAGATGAGGATTAAATATGAGAGTATTATTCTGCTCCTTGAAATATGTCTGTGATCCTTTATGGACAATAAATGAACAAACAAGAATATAAGTAAAATGAAAAATTATTTATTCCAAATAATAACATTATAAGAGTTGTTTTGGTTTTCATAGAATCAGAGAATGGTTTGGGTTGGAAGGGACATTAAAAATCATCTAATTCCAACCCTGAATAATCCCTAATTTAAACACTCTTAGAATGGCTTATATACTTAATTTTTAATAGTCTTCTTGAAAGAAAAGCTGCACATAAGACATCATTCAACTCAAATAAAAATGTAATCTAGGAATGTTAAAGTAACTTCTCATAAAATAATCAGGCTTTCATTTAGATTAGACCAAAGAAGAAAGTACAGGTTTTTTCTATTCACAACACTGACAAACATACACTCATATTTTCCTTGGCAAAGGATCAACTGTGGGATTTTTAGAAAAAATAGACATCCAAATTCAAATATGTTCTTAGTCTTGTTAATGCATTTGCTAGATCTGACATTGTTCCTTTCTAAATGATAAATGCTTGTATAAAGCATTGCATGGTGCAATGGTGTTGCTAGTGATGTAAGCAGCAGGTAACCTGTTGACCAGAAAGAAGTTAGGACTTATACCCTAAAGTTATTTAGAGATGTGTTTGTGTTAATGAATGCATGCTAAATAATGAAAGAGTTTAAAAAAAATAAAATGTAAAAAAGTAGCATGGTATGCTGCATATTCTGTTTGGAAGGTATGAGCCATATGCTAAGCTGTGGAAAACATTCTTTGAGTAGCAACACATAGCATAGCTATTTTGCATGTTCTGGGGGAGCAGTGCTGGCAGAATCCTAATTGCTCCTAAGGCTGTCATATGTTAAACAAGCTTAAGTGTTGGTTTATGCTTTTAGATGCTGTAGGCATGATTCTGATCCTATTTGTAGTGTTTTTTCCTGATACAGCTCCACTATCTGCAATTGAATTACTACTCATTTTCTACTGTGTATAAGAAGGAAGATTTAGGCCTTATATTTAATTACCTTTTTCTTTTACCTGGAGAGGTATGAATGCTTGCATGTATTTGAAATCTAACTTCACAATTTATTTTAGTGTTTTACATATGTTATGTTAACCCTTTAACATTTTCTCCTATTCATATCAGTTAATACAGAGTCTTAAAATGTGTTCCTTTTCTTATTCATACCTACTTTACAACCATTTATTTTGGAAAAGGTGTTAGGAAAAATAAACTTCTTGTTTTAAGGAAAGTTGTATTTTTCACAACAGATGATTGCACATTACTTCATTTTCTGAGATGGTGTATTATGTTTATTCATCAGTGTTCGTACATACAATTCTTCTGATTCTTCCTGTAATTTGTAATAACATTGCCAACTAGTTAGATTCATGGTTCTTTTATACTGAGACACAGGATACATATTTACAGACAATTCTTCTGGTGAAGAACTTACTAATTTTAGTATTATGAATTTTCATTTTCTCTTCACACTAACATTATGGTTAAGAACAAATATGTACATTCACGCTCATATCTACAGTAAAGTCACATTCTGATCTGGTTTGAAGTCAGCGATTTTTTAAGCAAACCCACTTCAGTCCAAGCCTACTATACATCAAATTTGGCCAGTAGGCACTTTCATGCAACTCACATTAATAATATTTGCATACAATGGCATACATGGTCATAGCTCATTATAGGTTATTATTCTCCATTACAGATTATTATTCTCCATACAAAGGATTATGCATAACAACTAGGGTGTGTGGGCCATCTGGTTGTGTTAAAACATCCTTTCACTTCAGGGTTACAGAAGGAAAAAAAGTTAGCTCGTGTTTTTCAGACCTCTGACTGCAAGAGCAGAGTATGTTTGAAAAGTCACAAAATATCAATATATGGCTCTATTGTCTACCATATTGCAGTTTCCTTTTTAGCCAGTATTATAGAGCCAGCGAACTGTATTTTCAGCTTTTTTCATCGTTAGCAATTACATGAGAAGTATCTGCAAATCAGGTTATGGTCTGCTTTGATTGATTACGTCAAACCTATTATGTCCATGTCAACACTTCCTGTGAAAGAGGGGACCAATCATATCAACATTTTTCTGTTTTGTTTTGGTGTAAGAACACTTTGCACTCAAATAATGGTTTTCAAGTCCTCCTGGGGTTCGTGATGCCATATGGCTGATAATCCTCCAAATATTTTTAAAAGGTAGTAGCAACATAAACGTTATTTATCTTACTGGACTAATTTTATGTACTGGGAAACTCTGGTAGTCACTATGTTATTCTTGCAGAGGTGAGTACCTGAAGCTCCAGAGACTTTTAATTATGTCTTTTTTCCTTTGTTTTATGATGCCTTATGTCCTCCCGTCTGTTTCTCTGTGAAAACAGGCTTACCACTTAATGCTTGAATGCCTCACCAATACTAATTTCTCCACTAACCAGCTTCCTATTTCTCAATAATCTAAGATTTTATAGAAATTGACACACTTTGAATCATTAATAGTAATCAGTAGTTTTATAATACCTGTTTTTACAGGTAAATTAACCACTTGGTTTGTTATTGTTCTTGGGCAATTAATCAGCTCTGTATTTTTTTCCTGTGAAACAAGTACTGATGCTGAACTAGTCATGTGGTTGTCTTGACTTCAGTTTAACCAACGGAATTAAGAAATTTCTTCTGCTGTTTGTACTCCCCATCCAGGAGAATTCAATTAGGCTCAGGTAATACATCTGGGTTCTGAAGCCCAAACTCCAATTTAAGAACACTTGCCAAATAACCATAATAATCAAAGCCACTTAAAACAGCAATCTGCAAGCCAGCATGGTGGCTCTGAAGATTATTACTCCAGTCTGTTAGACAATCTGTTCATTAGGACTTTGGTTTAAGCCCTGGCATCACTCATTTGTCTGTGCTTTGCTCTTGATTGTGAGCCATGTGTTCCTGACTGCTACTTCAGAGGGAAATAGGAAGGAGATACCAAACATTTTTTATTGATATCTCTAGGTCACAATGCCCCATTCCTATTGCTACAAAATAAGATTAATTTCTCTATCAAAAGTGATGCCTTAGATTCAACAATTTTGCACTACCCCATAGAACAGAAGCTGTTCAGCAAGGTGTAAGGGTTTGCTGAGGAAGTTATTTAGTCTGTATGTGGCCAGTGTATTTTTACCAGTCTGTCTACAGCATACACACTATACACATACACATATACATACATACATATGTTTGTATATATACAAATATATGTACACATGTGTATAAATATACAAATACGTATACACACATACAGAAATATTCAGTCTTAGCTCAAGACTAGCTGTGTAGACCATGTGGCCATGAATGCTGAGATCTGGCACAGCCTCTGAACACTTGGCCTTAGATTTTGGACAGTGCATCAAAGTTTTCTCTCACTCTTTTATCTTCCAGCATTTAGGACTTCACCAGAAGAACTAGAAGAAATGTCATCCTTGCGCCTGTCTGCCATTATCTATTATTTCCTTTGTTTTTTAAACACCCTGAAGGAAATAAAGCACAGAAAAAGTTCAGTGCAGCTTACAGAAAACAGGTATTGATGAGGTAAACCAAGTTAAACCCTGTCAAGTGTAAATTAATACAGTATACTCTCTTTTCAGTTAAGAAAGATAGTTTTTGTTCTCTTAGTTATGCATTTGAATTGATATCTGTACTATATTTCAATCACTTCCATGTTAACAACATTTAGACTTAGGTTGTTTTTCAGAAATAGTTTTCTTGTGAGATACTCAGAGAGTCAGAAATTAACTAGTGTGAATTTCAAGTATTATCACAAATAATACTTGAAGTCTATTGAAGTCTGACTATAGGGCACTCATAGTAGGCAAAATCAGGGTAAGCCTAGGAAGGATCCTAGACCATTTTTTCTGTGTCTGATGGTTTGGATGGATGGAGGTTTCTTGGACTTCCAGGACCCACTTATACAGTAGGTAAATGTATTGGTGTGTTACATCATTAAATACAGAGTACCCAAAGGACTTCCATTTAATCTTCACCTCTTTAGTATTGACCCTCCCAGCTTTCTGGGAGACAGGCAATGTAAAGAAGAGATGAATTTGACTTCGGGTGTTATGCTGTGCCTGCACATCAATGAAGGTACAGCAGCTGGGCCCTCAAAAACTTAATAGCATACTCCTGGTCAAAATGGGGCTACTACATCCTGTCATATAGGTTTTCTCTTTCAGATAAACACAAACTGTTAATCTCTCAGTTTAATCATCCTGTCACTACACTATCACAAAACTAACTTTTAATTTGCTGACATCTTACCTTTTTCCTTCCTTATGAATACTTTGTGACCTGACAGCTATTATATTATGCACTCCGAAGCATTCCCTGTCATTATTAAATTTTATGATACTTATAATGATTTATCAAGAGACTTTTAAAAATAGATGTTCATTAAATCAATTATCTGTACAGTTTTGCTCAAAAATTACTAAATTTAGCCTTGTTTCAATAGGAGCCAGTTTCTAAGATTGTGGCCTTTTCATCATTTTAACCTTTTAAGATATTTGCAAACCATCATCAAGTTTTCATCCTGTGTTTCCCATATTTTCTGACAGCATTTAGAAGTTGACAGTCTGCCTGCAGTTTCTAAGATGCAGCATTGTTTCTCTTGGGTTATGGCTAAAATGAAGATGTGAGAGTACTTCCTTACTGTCAGGTCTTGGTGTATACCTCAGGTTTAGCTTATTTCCATTTAAAGAACTAGACCTAATAATACTCCTTTACTTTTCTTCCCCATCTGCAAAATGAAAGCACATACTAAATAAGGATTGCAATGTTCTCAGTCCAGATACCAGTTTCAACCTGTGAGCATGAACAATTTGGTTGTAGCTTTAAGAACATGGCAAATTAAAGCCATTCTCCTTGTTGGTCAGTTGTAAGCTAGTACTTCTCCTTTTTAATATCTTTTTCTTACCAGACATCTACTGCAAACAAGTTTGTGAAGAACTGAAAGACTTAAAAGTCTCCTTAGCCATTGCTGGGTATGCCTTTAAATAATAATAATTAAAAAAAAAAAGGTATTGTAGATATTTAATAACCAGATACTGTTAAGAAAGCAGAAGAAATGGAATATTGAGAGGCTAAATATATGGAGAAACAAAACCAAAACTCAATCCAAACCAAAACCATAGCTCCTGTCACTGCAAAAGGTATTTTTCATGTGGTTCAAAATACAACTAATTTGGAATTTGGACTAAACTGAAAGCTGAAAAAGTCCAAGTTCAACAACAGCTCTGAAAAAACTCAAGATGCTAGTAAGCAAATGTAAGCTAAAAATAAAGCCAGTTAGAGCGAAGACAGTTCCATGTTTGTGGCACTGCAGAAAACAGGCAGTTGTTGCATTTGCCCTACAGCAACTTCCTCATAATGACACTGGATACCTGCCAGTCTCTAATTATCCTAACACCAATAACTTTAATTTGCTGCTTCCTTCAACTTGATGTCTTGTTTTTAGCTCAAAGGCTACTTCAAGTGGGCCATCTTATCACCATGACATAAATCTGGTAATATAGTGTGTGCTAACATTGCAATGGCCTAAAGGGCTCCTGGGACATTAGGCAGAACCTTTTCTTTGTAAAGTGTAAGTAATCTATTTCATTACATCTTTCCATGCTTCATCACATAGAAAAAGATGTTCCTGCACACTTTGTTTTTTTATGTTTCTTTTACATTCTTAAGCAAAGGAAATAAGATTGCTAAAGTAAACTAAACACAAAGGAAGAGAAAAAAATCTGCATATGTGTGTGTTTGTGTGTGTATGCACCAACAGATAGAGAAGGGACGTAGTAGTTTAACAATACATGTATACAGTCATCATACATTACGTTTCACATGTATATATTTGTTTCAGATGTTAAAGCCAAATGACTCTCTGTGTTGGTCATCTGTTCAGATAATAATATATAAATTCATTATAGGTACATATAGTAAGGAATATTCTCAGCCTTGAAGAGCTTTTATGTTAAACAGTCATAGCAAAAGAAACATAAAGTATTCTAAAAACATAGGTAATCCACAATATTCAATTGTGAATTCAAAATTATACAAATACTTTTCAAAGTGAAAGGCTGAGAAAAGCTTTGCTCAGCACAATCAACTTTATGCTTATGAAAAGCCATTGAAATCACACAAACAGTTTCAGCATCAAGCTTACATAGTTTAGCTGAACTAAACTATGTGCTGGTTTCACTAACTGCAGTGGTATTAGTAATATTGCTTCACAGTGACCTTTTTTAAGCTGTACAACACCCAAGGTGGGATGTAGTAACCTGATTTCAAAGATAAGATGAATCTCCCCAAAATTCCAGGACCTTGATTTAAGCTTGTTGATAAATTAGTAGTTGTAGTGAGGGGTTTTTTTCTACATTTGTATAAACTATGAAGAACATATGTAGGACTCACTCTTTTAAGTGAGTATTATCAATGTCTTCTGTGTTTCTGTAAGATAGTGGATATTAGCTACATGTGAAGACATTTGTTATTGCAAAGAACATTTTTTCAACATTTTGTTGAGTAAATGTAATTTACTTTGTAATTGGTTTGAGAAGTATAGATGTAACAGGGTAAGATTATGTAACAGCTAATACTTAGCTGGCTGATAAATGTAGGTACACAGAAAGGTTGAAGAATTTAGTCCTGTTTTGTCCTTTGTTGAAGGTATTACATAGCAAACATTTTAGAACTCTTTTTAGCATGGTTTTGAAAAGGTTTTCTTCCTAAAAATATAAAAGCATCACACTTGAAAATACTTTTGTGTGAGACTATCTTCTATGATAAATAGACTGAGGACTTTTAGCACACAAAACCCTAAAATAATACTGTTTGTTAGAAATGTCTATAATTCAATATAAACTGGACAGAATTTTTGAGCCATAAACTCTTTCTTTAGCTGGATCATTGGATGCATTGTAAACATATTGTTCAATCATTAAATTCAAAACAGTTACTTATCACAAAGCTGACATCATGAAATAATAAAAAAAAAATAAAAAGGAACAGTAACATCATAATGTAGCATTTGAATTCTTTTTCTTGAATGTTCTTTTGTAAGGATCTATTTCCTCCTTGATAATAATAATAAAATAGTCTCAGAAAGCAACTCCATGCTAATACTCAGCTTCCATTGTGAAAGAAGGTCACACTTGTAGTAGGAGATTGCATTGATGCATTTGACAAACAAAAAACCATGAAGATGTTAATGAGAGTTCTCACAACTTATTGGTTTTTCACCAATAAGGAAATCCTTGCAACTCACAGAAATGGAAACAGGAATTTTTACATAGGTACATATTGTACTAATTAAAAAATTCCTTCATTACCTTAGTTACTTAAAAAAAAAAATAGAACAGCTACTAGCAATTTCCATCCATTGCAAAGGATCCTGCAGAATCTCAATCATGTTGCAAAATGCATTCGTAGGATACTGTCCTTGCAACAATCTGTGAAGGGTAATTTATGCTTCTCCTTATGATCATTTGATACAAAGGCAACTATTTCATACAGACACAATGACTATAGAGCTAGTTACGCCTTCCTCATCTTCAAACAGCTGAGCTAAACCTCCTCCTTCAGGAGTTTCTATGCATAAAAGAAGAGGATTGTGTCTGGTGTAGCTTCCTTTTGAAGACCTATCAGTGCAGTGAAAGAAAAGCCAAAAGAGTGAGGCACAGTTTTGTATGCTCCTTGTTTTTATTTCTATACCTTGAATTGAAAGCCTTGTCATAGCTCAAATGCATGACTTTTATAGAAGAATGATGTCCTATGTACAGTATACAAACACACCCTCCGTATTTCTGCACTGTTTCTTTGGTATCAGTCTTGATATTTCTTCATGTTCACTTAAACACTAGGTCTACAAGAATCCTAAAAAATAACAGAAAAAAAAAAACATTTATTATGAGAACAATTTACAATAAGTGTAATAGCACATGCTGACTGCATCTCTTGAACTGTATGAGGCACTGAGTTTAGATGTCAAAGGGTAAATGTTACATGTATAACTGACTGGTGTGATAAGACGGTGCTGACTACACTGTAAATCATCATGCAGCGTGATGTTCACATATCCTGATAAGGATTTTCACTAGATCTTGTAGTCTCTTTCTGAGGTGACTTATTTGGCCTTAAGAGCTTTCTTACAGAAACAACCTCACTATTATTATGAAAATAAACAAACGGACAAAACACCCTGGTATTGTTCTAAGCAAAAAGTGAATTAACAGTGACACCCAGTGGCCATGTAAACATAATTTAAATCCCACTAATATTCCCAGTGGAAGGCTCTGAGTCTTGCTACTTAAAGCATGAGGTTCTCAATATATTTTGTCACCGTTATCTCAAGGCCAGTCTGTTCCTAATTTTGGCAACATGGTGTTAATTAGACCACTGTGTGCTATGTTCAGTGTTGTTTCTTACTATTGTTTACTTTTTCTGACATCCCAGATAATACTCATATCAACAGATTGTGACAGTCTATATTAGAAATTACAAAAAAAAAAAAAGTCCAAGATACAATAAAAAGCATTTATACATCAGTTGTAAAAGCATAAACGAAATCCAGTAGAATAAAAGGAGTTGGGAAAAAAAATTAATTTCTATCTTCTTTTCACTTCTTTGCATTTCTTTACACTCATTTCAGTAGACATGTCCAAAGCAAGGGGTTTCCAATATGTGAAAATTAAAATTTAGTCTTGAATCACATAAAAACCAACAACTTGTTGACATTTTCAATGCAATGAAATTTGGAAGAAGTCTTTACAAATGGTGTTTCTGAACTGATTTATGTTCTGAGGTGTGCACTATTACAGCTGAAGATCCCAGGGATTCCTACTGTAGCTAGAGCTAAAGATTCCACATACTGCTGTTGCATCTCCAATAGCAGCAAGTGACTCTTCCCTGCCCTGACATGCTGTATAAACTGGGACCCAGGAAGATTAAATGCTAACTTTGGAAAATCTGAATATGAATCTATTTTAATGTGAAGATGCCAGAGGTACTGAGTCTTTAGGCAGCCAAGCCATACTTCAGAGAAGATATTATGAGACTTATTACCTAAAGTCAGGAAAATTCATCAAATCTAGCATGTTTTGGGCAATTAGTTAACTAATTAGCTAGATTCAATTAGTTAACACTTTCGTGAGCTACACATGTAAAGCAGAAACATACTTTTTAAAATGGCTAATCTGTGATCAGAAGATGAGGGCTGTACATAAAAATGAAATAGAGTATATCTTTTGCCTTATCATAGTGTATTGTATTTAGTTTATGTGGTAAAGTTTTGGTAGCCGGGGGGCTACAAGGATAGCTTCTGTGCTAAGACACTGATAGCATCTCTGTAAGGGTAAAAAGTATTTAGGGTTAAAAAATGCTGCACAGCAGCTGTGGGAGAGGAGTGAGAGTATGTGAGAGAAACAGCCCTGTAGACACCAAGGTCAGGGAAAAGAAAGAGAGGGAGGAGGTGCTCCATGCACTGGAAATTCCCCTGCAGCCAGTGGTGCAGACCATGGTGAGGCAGGCTGTACCCCTGCAGCCCATGGAGGACTCCATGCTGTAGCAGGTGGATGTGCACTGAAGGAAGCTGCAGCCCATGGAGAGCCCATGAAGGAGTAGGCTCGTGGCAGTCTGTTCCTGAGGAATTGCAGCCCATGGCAAGGACCCATATTGGAGCAGTCCATGAAAGACTGTCTCATGTAAGTGGGACCCCACACCAGAGCAGGGGAACAACATGAAGAGGAAGAAGCAGCAGAGTTAAAGTGTTATGAACTGATTGAAACCCTGCTTCTCCATCCACCTGTACCATTCAGGGGGAGGAGTTAGAGGAATCAGGAGCAAAGTTCAGTCTGGGAAGAAAGGAGGGTGAGGAGAAGGTGTCTTTAGGTTTTTGTGTTGGTTTTTTTTTTATTTCTCACTCTCTTACTCTATGATTAATTAGGAATTAATTCAATTAATTTTCTCCAAATCGAGTCTGTTTTTCCTGTGATGGTAACTGCTGAGTGCTCTGCCTATCTTGACCCACAAGCTTTTTGTGGGACCTGATACTAGTTACAAGCCTCCAATTAGACTCTGTGCCTCTGATTACACACTCTGAGCTCTGCCATTCAGGCAGTTCTCAAGTCCACTCAGCTAATGCACAGTTCCTGAGTTTACCTATAAGGATGTTATGAGAGACAGTGTCAAAAGCCTAGCTGAAGTAAAGGTAGACGACAGCGACTGCTCTCCCCTCATCTACCCAGCCAGACATTCCATCAGAGAAGACTATCAGATTGGTCAAGCATGATTTCCCCTTATGAATCTCTGTTGAGTACTCCTGACAACCTTTTTCTCCTCTACATGCTGAAAGATGATGTCCAGGATGAGCTGTTCCATCACCTTTCCAGGAGGTGAGGCTGACTGGAATGTAGTTTCTTGGGTCCTCCTTCTTGCCCTTTTTGAAGACTGCTGTGACACTGGCTTTCTTCCCGTCCTCAGGCACCTCTCCTGTTCTCCATGAACTTTGCGTAGATGAGGTCATTAGTGACATGCTTTAGTGGTCATCTTGGCAGTCCTGGGAGAAAGGTTGGACTTGCTGATCTTAAAGGTCTTTTCCAACCTAGCTGATTCTATAGAATCTATGATTCTATGATTCTGTGATCTTCTTTTCTTTTATAGTGGGGTTGGGGTTTTTTTTGAAGCATTTAGGCATATTAGTAAAACAAGCTTTTACCTTCCTAATTTTCAATCTGCCTTTTTTTTTTCCCTTGATAAGAAAGTGTCCTTTTTAGGACTACTTAGATACAGAATGGAGTAAATTATTTTGGGGTTGGACTAGATGACCTTCGAAGGTCCCTTCCAACCCAAACCATTCTATAATTCAAAGATGATGGAGAGTGGCTTAGCAATAACATCTGCCAGCTCCCTCAGCAGTCCTGGACACATCCCATTGGGGCCCATGGATTTGTGGGTGTCAAGTTTGCCTAAATGATCTTGATCCAATCCTTCTCAACTAAGGGAAAATCTTCCTTTCTCCAGACTTTCTCTCCTTCCTCTAGGGTCTGGGATTCAAGAGCTGGCCTTAGCAGTAAAGAGTGAAGCAAATAAGGCATTCAGTAAATCTGCCTTCTATGTATCCTTTGTTGCCAGGGAACCCACCTCATTCAGCAGTGGGCCCACATTTTCCCTGTCTTCCTTTTACTACTGATGTACTTGAAGAAGCCTTTATTGTTGTCCTTGACATCCCTTGCCAGATTTAATTCCAAATGTGCCTTAGCCTCAACTCATTCTTCATCCAAAGATTTTCTTCCCCTGTCTTGATGAGGAGAGGGAAGCAAGAGAGCAACGTGGTGAGTACCTGGCAGTCAGCCAAGGTCAATCCACAAGTATTCACACAGATCTACCTCCTCACCACTTCTAAGTACCAGAGAAGAGGGCTGTTAATACAGAACCCCTGCTCCAGTTTGGTTTAACACAGCATTTAAATTGCTTGAAACATAGGTCAAGAACAGCGCAGCAGTCACTCAAATATAGTAGTTCTAAAAGCATTGGAAGAGGTTTTTGAGAGACTGCCATTGCAATTTTCAGTCATTATACAGATGAAGTGAATCTCACTCTCAGAAATTAATGAGTGTTTCATTCAGAGGCATTATCCTAAAAAAAGGGAGATTTTTGAATCCTCTTATTAGTATTGGAACTAATTGTCATAATACCATACAAAAAGTAGTTTTCACAACAACGGTCCTCCTGTGCAATTTCACAGAACTGAAACTCCAATTTTGCTGAAGGTGTGTTGTTTATCGTGCAGTACTATGAGGCTGAGCCACTAGTAGATCAGAGTTTGCCATGAGGTCATTGATTTTTAAAGTATAATCACAGAATGAATATTCAAAAGGTAGCTTAAATGAAAAGGGTGAAAGAGAGGATAGATACAAATTTAACAACTAAATTAATTAAATAGAAGATTCCTTGTCTAGGAGCCAAAGAATATGGTATAAGACAGAAAAGCTTTAAAAAAAAAAATGTGTGTGAGATTACAGTAGCTATTCCTCAGCAATTTAATGCCCTTTCAGTTTTTCCCAACTTTCATACCCTTCCCAATTGGTTGGAGAGCTTACATTTATTGAAAAAGTAGTGAAAGTGCCTTTTCAGAGTGAGCTCTCCCAGGAGCCATTAACAGAGCTGTGCTGTACCAGCCATACTACTACAATCGTTTTGTTTTGTTTGTTTTCTTTTTAGAAGAATGGGCAATTTCTTGAGGCTACCATTAGACCTTCCAAAAGAGAATCTGCAAAGCAGAACTTCCAGCACTGAGTATTGTGTGTGTGTGATTCAAACACATGTGCCGACATATTAACATGGCAGAACACAGGGATGATAGAAAGTAAAACAGGCTGTGAGTTTCTTGATAATTAAGACTTCAGCAATTCTTCACATGCAAGTCAGTTCTTGGTAAGAACTGAGTGAGAAATGTATGACTTAAAGCACTCATTTCTCAAAGCAACATAGAGATAAAAAAACTAACTGAAAGAGAGAGATAGGCTGCTAAAACTGGTAAGAAACAGATCTTGCAGCTGTAATATGTTTTTCTTCAACTTTTATGAAAACAATAAAGTCAGTTATGCTTGCATTTAATTCACAATATCTGTGCAACATTGTAGATTGTGATTATACCTTGACCAAGCTTTTGAAAAGTGAATGATTCTAATACATGAGTTGTAATTTAAGATAATGAAGGAAAATGAAAGAAGCATCTTTGATAGTCAATGTATATAGCAGTTTAACCCAGGATCTGAAATCTTTAAAACAGAGAGGCACACAATTCAATACAATTTGTCTGATAAATGACAATTTATACCCTTGAAGGACAGTAAAAGTTTGCAGGGCTAATTATTCAGGGCTAATTAATGACACGAGTATAGTCTATAATGAAGAAAAGGCATAGTCTATTCTCCCTTTCCTAGTAATGTGAATTTCTACTATTTGAACTGGAAAAATACTGGGTTTGGGTTTGGGTGGTTTTGTTTTTGGGTTTGGCTTTTTTTTTTTTTAATATTTTCACCTAAGTAATCTATATTTTGCAATTTCATATCAGGCTGTTTGTGATTGGTGTTGCAGTAAACCTATGTGCAATGTAATAGCTGTTAGATTCTCAGCTGGCAGTTGATGCAGTTACCTGGATATTCATCATGAACGTTTTGTCACCTTCACTTGACGGGAATGTGTCCTGGAAAGAAAACCTGAAAGAGAAAAAGGGGACTAAAGAAACATACAATAAAGATATTAAAATTGAATTAAGGATGGTTGATTTGTGGGTTTGTTTTTTTGGGGGGGGGAGTGGAGGTGTTGTTTGTTTCTTTGAGGTTTGTTTTTTTTTTTTTTCCCCTAGTATTTTATAAGACCTGAATTCTGGTACAGACTGCTGAAACAAGTAACTTAGCTCAATCCAAATAGTAGCTATGAAGAGCTCTTCTAAGTAAGGGGTGACGTCTTGGTTTCTTAATCGATCAGGAGCTACCATGCCTTAATGCATATTAAATGACCAAAGTCTATTTTATTCAAAAAAGCACTTATATTTAAAACGCACTATTTAATCTCCAGCATCAGAATAAACTGAAAGTATTACAGACTGTTAAAGTGTTTCACTTGCAAGGCCAATAATTATGCAGCCGTTTAATTCTGTACTTACCTATTACCACTAAACTCACTGAAAAGCAAGTTCATTTTAATTTGACTAAAGCACGTAAAACCCATTGTAAGACATATTTATTCACTGTAAACCACCTTCAACTTTCAGCCAGGCACCGAGGGAGTGGACAAAAGAGACCCTTGCAGTTCTACAGTTTGTATAGTACTAGTCTTCATTATTGATTCACGTTCTTTCTAATTGCTTTTAAATTTGAGCAGATTCTCACTTTTATCTCAGGGTCCAGAAGATGGAAATGTAAAATAACAAAACCTACATCTAACAAATAGTAAAAAAAAAAAAAAAAAAAAAAAATTATGATTTGAAAGCAGACCTTAGTGTAATGTGTCTTTTTGTAAGTGAAATACTTCAAAAGTATCCACTTCATAGTGGAAATTATAGAAAAGTTTATGATGAAGATGCATTGAGAACTTAGACCAAGAATTTTAGTTCAGTTAACTTACTTCTTTCCTACAGTGTCGTGACTGAACAACATGTCTGAGTTGAATGAAAGAAGCTGATTGGAAACTCAATCCCAAGGACTGAACCTTGCTCTTAAACCTCAGTTCAGGACATCTAACTACCACTAGACAGCTGCTAGCCTATCTTGAAGTTTTACTTAAGAGCTTTCCTGGATCTTCTTCAATACCAAAGAATTAACTTTCTAAAGTAAGACAATACGCTGTATGTATTTGAAATAGTAGAGCAGTGGCGCATCTGGATGAGTGAAGGAGCAATGAAGATATAACAGTAAAGTGTCATTATATTGGCTGATGGAATGCACAAATTACAGGTTACAGACCTTTGCAAAGAAGAAATAGTAAGAAAAGATATTTATTTATTAGCATTATATGCTGAAGGACCATTTGATTGGCTAAAAGGAAGCTATTTGATGAGTTTTGGAAGTCTCACACAATGGTCTAAAACTTTCTTAAATAAAGACATTGTATTGGAGCTTACAGTAAGGAATAATGAATATCGCTCAGAAGACTTTACTTTGTCTAGCAGCAAAAGGCAATGGTGCCCCTTTTTGCCCTCCCTTTTTACCATAACTCTGGAACAAATCAGTCAAAGAATCCAACACAATAACAGAGTTGAAGGCATAAAAATATTGGATGTCCTGGATAGAATTTCATTATACGCTGTTGATGTCATTCTTTTCTTATCCAATCCCTATGAATCCCTTGGGGGCAGCAGCCAATGAATGAAAAAGTTTGAGGAAGTCTCACTGCAGAATCATAATCAAAGGAAGTTCAAGATTCAGTGCATCAAACTTTCAACAACAATATATGAAGCCATACTAAATATGGATTCATTTGGACTAAACATTCAATTGGGTACTTTTGAGTGCAATTACCGCATAGTACTGATAGTCATATGATCTCATTTTTGCTCAGCTATATAGGTCTATTGACCTTGAATAGCATAACTATATAATAGATATAATAATAAAACTACTAAGCTTTTAGGGAGAACTTTTCACCCAAGGATCGCAAAGTATTTTAGAAAGGAGGTCAGGATCATTATCTGCATTGGCTGGGGGAACAGGAGCCAGAGAAGAAAACTGACGTGACCGAAGTTCTCTAGCAGACCTGTGGCATAGCCAAAAGGTAAGGACTCTTCTGTGTTACAGTGCCAGCATGAGGAGACAAATTGAAGCATAGTAGGATTAACATTTTCACCAATCTTGCTTTATTGCTTCATTTATTGTGATATTTGAAAGTGCTTCAGATATGGATGTGTATATTTGGCAAGACAATGAAATCATCTTAATTTCTTAGCTTTGAAAGCTTCCACATCAACAGCAGCTTCATTTTAATAAGCTAATAATGCTACATTTGAATCCTGTATATCAACAGAAAAAGTTCCCGGCAGTTGCAACTCTCAGCAAAACTGAAGAGTTTGGGAGTTTATGCTGTGGATAAATGAGTTACGAGAAAGAACGCGTCAGTCAATGCTGATGTGTAGGTGTTTGCCTAAGTAAGCCTATGACAGGGCCTTGGCAGTGGGAAAGCAGGATTCGTCAGTGCTTGCATGTGGACTATCAAACTTGAAGTGAAAACTGAGACACTGACTCCAAAATCTTTTCATTGAAATACTTTACAGGAGCATGTTTATGCAGTTAGAAACTTCATTGTGTAACTCCTAACTACTAGAAAATTATATTTAGTTAAAAAAAACCCATCATTTTTATTGATTTTTAATTATGAGTTGTTAATGCTTACAACATACTGAGAAAATAAGGCTACTTGCCTTGAAAGGTCTCCCCATGCAAAATCGGCAAGAAAATGTGAACTTTAGTAGGGACAAATCATTGACTCAATTGCTCATATGTTTAAAATTTGCATCTAAGTTGCTTCTAAAAATGATTTTTTTGTTTGTTAGCTTGTGTTAGATACCCTAAACATCAATATTGTGCAGTTGATTTTACTCATATTTTTGTTAGTATTATAGGCTTGTTAATCTAGCAAAAATTATGATCTGAAGAAAGAAACGTAAAATCATTTTGCTGTGATTTTAGCTCTCAGTGAATGTCTTATCATAGGGTGCTTTCTGTAAATATTGTGATAACCTCTAGTGTTTCGATAGGATGCTTATTTCAGCACAGAATTTCGATTAGTTTAAGTTTATTGGTCTGAAAAGCTGCTGAGAAGCTAAGCTTGATTTACCGGGTATTCATAGATTCACATATTGTTGAACACCAAGTGCTGCTGTCAATTCTTAATGGGCTATGTTTATACCTCCTGAAAAGTTAAACTGTAAGCCATCATTTTTTATTCTCTAACTCCTCTGTAGAATAATTGGAAGAAATTACTAATACACCCTGAGGACATCTTAGTCTACCACAAGCTCTGGTCTCAGACAGAGGCATCAGAGAAAAAGATCTATTATAGGAAGCCCAAACAGGCAAAGCTTTGAGGTGATTTTGCCTTCTAGTATTTTGCTCAGTTAAGATCAAGGGGGCTAAAAGTCAAGAAGACAAGTTTCATTAGATTATAAACTAGGATATTTAAGTTTTCATATAAAGAAATGTTGAAGAGTTTAGGAAAGATAGTGCAGAAATAATAGTTCATATAACTCTAGCTGTGCCCACTGTGCCCTTGCAATGTGGTTTCCCTTTTTCAGACTGAATTCTAAACAGCTCGGAGAATTCTGAGTAGTTGCAAGCTCTGCACAGACATCTCTGTTCCTTAGAAAGCTTCTGTTTATGCCATCTCTGAAATTTGGCTTTTTGTTTCTTCTTACTCATTGGAGGTGCTTAGCCTCTACAAAATCAGAAGGCTCCCAGGATAAGTGCCATAACTCACTTTTCCTGATATGTTGCTTATGTCTCTCAAAATTTTTCTCCTTGAATGGGTACAGTTGCTTCTTATGTTAATGTGTGGTATGCCCCTCTTCTTAGGGGGTTTTGGCCTGGTCGCTCCCTTTCAAGGAACTTTCTATCATAAGCTACTCTCTGGTGAGATCTGCCTCCCCAGAGCTCATGTAGAATCTCCCAAATAAGGATGATCAGTCTTCTAATATTTAAAATAACTACTACAGCAATCAAGTTTTTTGCTGCCAATAAAGGAAACATTCACTCAGCGTATGTTGTATAATTGCCAGTACTGCTTTATACACATGTGTAATATGTAACCCTTGATGTTTCTATCTCAATACTTCATCTTTTAATTAGAAAGCTTGTGATCTGCTTGCATCACCACTTTCATTTAAGGAACTGTCAATTTTTAATACAGGGAAGATGTGGAACAGTTGACTGACATCCAGTCATTGAGCTACAAATATAAACAACTTCCATAATGAGGAGTAGAGTAAATATTAACTAAGGATTTGTTCAGTATTGTTCCCATAGAAGAAATAAATGTCAAGACATTAAAGCGTTTTTCGGTCAAAAATATGTACATATGTGCTTTTTCCTGTCTCCTTGTCACACAGTATCTGATGTGGTATTTTCAAAACAATTTAGATAGCTCAATATGTTAAACCCAACTCTTGGAAACAGACACAACTCCCAAAGGCAACACAAGAAAGTTAGATGTTTCATCTACAGCTTCTTTAATAACAAAATGAAAAACTTCAATTCACTTGTATTAAAAAGTCTTAAAATGCCTAAGGGAAAAGTGAGATCATAGTTTTAAATTTATTTAGGTGACACAAAAAGTCATTATCTTTTACCCAAGACTGCATCATGTTAGGTTCTATAAAATACACAATGAAGGCACAACTGCAGCAACTTACTTGCAAAAGTAATAATATACAAGAAAGCAGATATGATGATGTTTTATACCTCACAATATTTAAAAGTTGAGGTAATTATAAATTTGGGGGTGAAATCTAGAAAGAAATTCATAGTTATCAGTTTTGGAAAGAAAAAAAAAGAAACTCAACACCAGCTACTAGCTTTTTCACACTTTAGTGAGTATTCTGACATCCAGGCTATGCTGTGTAGTCTCGCTTTCATTTCACTCCAGAGAACATTCACAGGCTCTAATTTCCAAATATGTTTGTTTCCGTGTGTTTCCATGTATGTCTTCCTAATATCTAACCTAAATCTACCCTCTTTCAGTTTCAAGCCACTACTACTCATCCTATCTCTACACTTCCTGATAAAAAGTCCCTCTCCATCTTTCCTGTAGACCCCCTTTAGGGACTGGAAAGCTGCTCTAAGGTCTTCTTGAAGCCTTCTCTTCTCCAGGCTAAATAAGCCCAAATCTCTTAGCCCTCTGATCATCTTCATGGCCCTCCTCTGGACTTGTTCCCATGGGTCAGCATCATTCTTATGTTGAGGGTCCCAGAGTTGAACGCAGTACTTTTGGTAAGGTCTCAGGATAGAGGAGTAGAGAGGGAGAATCACTTTCCTTGACCTGCTGGCCATGCTTCTTTTGATGCAGCCCAAGATACAGTTGGCTTTCTGAGATGCAAGCTCATATTGCTGGACCATGTTTCTTGTCAACCATTGAGTTTCTTGTCAACCAACACTCCCAAGTCCTCCTCCTTGTGGCTGCTCTCAATCCATTCTCTGCCCAGCCTCTATTTGTGCCTGGGATTGCCTCAATCCAGGAGCAGGACCTTGCACTTGGCCTCGTTGAACTTCACGAGGTTGGCATTGGCCCACCTTTCAAGGCTGTCAAGGTCTCTCTGGATGACATCCCTTCTCTCTAGAATATCAACCACACCAAGCAGCTTGGTTCTACTGACAAACTTGTTGAGGGTGCACTCAGTCCCACTGTCCATGTCAATGACAGATATTAAATAGTACTGGTCCCAGCACAGACCTCTGAGGGACACCACTGAATACATTTAATATCACTTTAGTACATTTAAAATAGTCTTAAATCTACTTTATTTTTATGGCATTTTGGAGAACTTGTTTATTTTTATTGGGAGTTGTATCTTGTTTAGAACTTTTAATAGGTGTTTGAAATTACAACCTGTGACTGTTGCTGAAAATGAGAGATTGTAATGAAAGGAAGAACTTAGTCATAATCAAACAGTCACTGAGACTGTCTCCTCAAAGGGCAAGACTTTTTAAATAACATACTATTAGGATATAAACATGATCTATAGCTCAGAATCTTAGAATCTTTTTATCAATAAATCTGTTTGAGATGTGAAGATCTGGAATGAGTTGTGACTTTAAATGAATATAAGGATGTCTTGCCTAGAAAAATGAGGAATGTTGGAATGAACTCTCAGACCCATAGACTATGTCACAGTGCAAGGATCTGTTTAAGCCTACTCAAAGGATTTTTTCATTGAAAATTTTTCTTCTAGAAGTACTTTTAGAGAAAAATACTGATGATGAGGGACTGTCTGCCAAAGAAATGTCAATTTTATAACTAAATTACTTTTATTTTTCCACCCCCAAGGAAGGTAGGATATGGCTGTGTCTTAAATGCCTGTGTAGTTCTTTAAAGTTGAATAGATTGTGCCCTTATGCCACCCACTTACATGATTAATTAAAAGGTTGATGCACATTATGATGCTGAAATACATATTTGGTATGCACTTTTTTGAGACGTAAAAACAAAACTGTTGTTATTGACCCAAAATCTGTTATCTGGCAATTCTGAGAAAAAACTTTTTCAAAGTCAGAAGGATTGTTAAGAAAAATATTTTCAGTAAAATGACTATTTTCTTCTATTTTTTTTTTTTAACAATTCTGTTTAAGAATTAACTATGTTAAAAGATTATTTAGAAAGGTGGAAGAATTATTTAAACAGTAAATCTAATTGCATTTATTGAAACAAAATTTGTCATTGATTTTTCATTGTATAAAGGATATTTCTGACAATGGAATGGAATGAAAAAGTTATCTTCAAATCGTTAAGACATGAAGGTTTCTTGCTGCACATAAAAAGGTGCATAAAATACATAAAAGTACTCGATAAGTCTACATAATTAGAAAGGAAACATGTTGGTAAGATGGCTTTACAGCTACCAAACCATTAAATAATGGTTAAAGCTAATTTTGACTCCACTAAATTCTAGAAGAGATTAATATACTTCCTTCAGAGATACAATTTAAACAGTAGGTTATGAAGTTCAAGTTAATCAAGAAATTCTCCTTTGTCTTCCAGTCCTCATTTTTACTACGCTCATGAAGTTTACCTTGTTTATTTCTACAAAAAAACCTCACAGTTAGTTAGACTGCAAAGAAGGAAAAGGAGTAATTGGAGAAATTATTCATGTGCCCAGACACTGGTATCTAGTGATATTTTTAAGTCAGTTTTCTGAGGAATTTTCACAAGACTGAATAATATGACTTAAGACAGACTACGGTAAACATGTTCCTTTTGAGAACTGTAGTTGGAGTCCAGATTTCTAAAATGACACTACATATGTGTGTTTAAGTAACTGAATCTTTTCCTATATAACAAGAAAAAAGGGCATGAGCATCCAATTTGAGTGATATCCCCAGCATTTTCTCCTGTTTAACTTCAAATCATTTAGAGCTCTTTTTAACTCAAAGAGTTCATCTTTGAAAAACAGGCAAAGGAAAATGGTATGTAATTCACATGGATGATGATATTCATTTTCTCACCTCAGCAATTTAGAAGTAGCTTACTTGAAAGGTATTGCCATTTGTTTTATGGGATGTAGCTGAGATTATCCACATTTTTTCCATTGCATATTATCCCTGATTAAACAAACCAAACAAACCAAGCATACACCAAAACTTCAGTAAGCTTTATGTTAAAATAGATTCACTACTCATTCAGAGGATGTTGTTTTAGTTTACTTAAGATAGGCTTCAACTTGTATCTATTCTACTCAGTGAAATTCAGCCTTGAGACAAGCTTGGACATCAATCCAGGTCTATCCACACTGCTGATCTATTAGCACTGTAAGAATTCTGTAACAGTTTTGGAATGTTCAAGCTTAGACTCTCTGAGACAGTGTCTGGACTTCAGTCAAAAGATAACAATAAGCAAAGGGTATGCCCAAAACTGTAGATAGGATTGCTCAAGTATGGATTGCACTAAAAAGTTTGTGCATGTAAACTGACTGGGTTATGAAAAACAGCAAAAAAAGTCATGTTCCCGGATTATAGGTGCACTTGAATTGATAAAAGTCATCCACTATTGGTAGAAATTCTATGAAGTAGCAAAAGAAAATGTATATTATGCTTAAACTCCCAGGTTAAAACTGTACCAAAAAAAAAAAAATAAAAATCAGATGCAATGGGATTTTTTGAGGAGATTCCATGTTGTCCTTGTTCTTTGTTTTATTGTTGTCTGCAATGCTGAGCTATTCAGAGAGGAAGGTATATAACCTAATTGTCTTCTAACTGGTTTTGGCAAATCTGTTTCATATCAGTGATCTGAAATTATTAAATGCTCAAATGTGTGGATTTTCAGAAAGATATGAGAATGCTATTCAGATAAAAGTTGTTTTTTCTGAGTTGGTTGGTTTGGGTTTTTGTTTTTGTCTTTTTGAAAAGAAACAATAGTAATAGAATAATGGGATATTATTAGCTATAGTTATGTTTTATAATTATGTAAGATTTTGCTGGAGAAAGAAATTAAAGCATCAGTAATGAAAGACAATTCTGAGACATTAACAAAACTCTAAACCCAAGACTGTAACAAAACACTGAAATATTTACTTGCAAATACAATTGTATGATGTTCTATCTCATAACGTATTGGACAAACTGATCTAAAAGAACTGGGCAAAAATGGCAGTGAGGAAATGAATTCTTCAGAAAGAAGTAAAAGGTCATGGAAAAGTTTTATTTCCAGATAAGACAGAGATAAAACCATTAAGAGAAGTGAAAAATACATTAGCTTATAATGTTAGCAACCTCTGTGAAAGAGAAGTGTGCAGTTCACCAGATCAAATATAGTTATCTAACTTGTAGATCAATGTTAGTCTGTGTCCCTTTAGTAAATAGGGAAAAATATGCATTTTAGAGGGAGCAGCTCATTTCCTTCTAAAAAAATACGCATCTGTGTTCTGATTCATTCCCTAAAAATATCTTTTTTCTGATTGACTAGTAGGGGGGGGCCTGGGATGACTAGTTTAGACTCTACTAGTGTAGATATTTCTGAAGATGAACAGATAGGCTCCTATCCAGACTGATTAGATGTTGCAGCAAAACTAGCAGAAAACTACAGTATTATTGAAAGTAAGCTGTCGTACAAAGAGGACAAAGTATTATATAGGGATTTAAAGATGGAAAATTATATGTGGATTTTTTTTTTTTTTTTTTTAGAAAAATATCATTTAGGAAAGTGACAAATTATAAATGGCTTACAAAAGGGTGCAAAAGGGGAGAAGAAGCTGAGCATTTTGTTGGTGAAAGCCATATTGTACTAGATATATTAAAGAAAAGACAAGTAATAGAAAAGATGTAACCCTCGAATGAAGAATATCTAGCTGGGTCCCAGAGAAGTTTAGTTATGAAGATGTACCAAATTGGCCCAGGATAAGTTTCTACTCATTACTCTATATATTATATCATGACAAAGTTGGCAGAACCATTTATTACTTGCTATACAAAAAAGTACAGACTAAAAGTCAGAGAGAAACATCACCATCACAGGCAAGGTTACAGAAAAGAACACAAAGGTACTATAGGATTTCTTAACTTATAAGAAGTATAAACTAGGAAGACTATGTGTGATACCTTCACGAGAGAGGGAAGACAGGTCTTTCACTTTAGGCTTTTCCTGAGATTATGAGCTCATGAAAATTGAAAAAAAGAAAAAAAAAAAATCCAAAAGAAAATTCAGTATACACGATTAGTTATAACCAAGACTTTAGAAATACTGAAGTATGAAATAATAATAGCAACAAACTAATATTTGATTATTGAAGTGAAAAGAATTTTATAGTGGAATAGCAAAAAAAAAAACCCCAACCAACAAACCCTTTATATATGTTAGAATTCATGTGATTAAGGCAATGAGACAATAGAGCATTTAGAAAGAAACGTTGGTAAGCACCCTCAAAATAGAGAGGTGGAAAAATTCCAGCATTACTACAACTTTCACCTAAACTAGATTTGTGTTGCTGATTGCATCCCTTATCTCTCTTTCTCTTTTCCTAAATGTTTAGGGACTGTCAAGATGGAAGTGTAATAATTGTAATTTTATTAGCAACACTTATGATAAGAATCATGGTTGCTACAGTTATTATAAGCAAACAAGGAACAGACATTTTGTAAGTGTTGGATTGCTGACCAGTCATGCATAAAATTGCTGAAATACCGACAGGAGCTGCATCAACCTGAAAAGTATTTATTTCAAATGTTGTGTTCACATATCACAATGTTTATGTAGTTGTTGAGGTAATTGGTCAGTTTATCACCTCTCTGCAAGAAATGTATCTTATAGCTTCTGTTATTGCCTGTGTCATAACGAATAACCTCTAGTGCCTGAATAATTCAATTAACTTAATTTTAAGATGAAACAAAAGCAGGAGCTGTCAGTCAATTGCAGATGTTCACATTATTTATCTTGCTTACTGATCTTTTTGTAAGCAGAACTAACATGTAAAAATAGCATCAGCCATAAACCCTTGGTAGTTAAATACCTGCTATTCCCCATGAGTACTTTCATAACTATAATTTTCTTGGTAGTGAAGTTGCAATGACAGCTGTCATCAACAGACTTTCATGAAACATAACCTGACCTTTTAGATTCTCTATGTCACAATTACTGTTGTAAAACCTCTGGGGCCTTGAATTGGGATTTCACACTTAAAGTAGCTTCAAACTGTTATCCCTTCTTGAAGCCACCGAAGAAGATACAACAGCTTTATTTTCAATTTTATTTTTTACTTTTTTTAACACAGGAACTCACACATAAAGATGATAATTTGCTGGTGAAATGCAAATATTGGCTTGTTTCACAAACAAGTTCTGAAAACAAGACATTTCACTGTAGAAGTTACACATTTAAAAAAAAAAATAAAACCTTACCTGTGCAAAAAAAATGAACGAAATATGAATGCAACAGACAGTTCTTAAAAAAGCCTCTTTGGAAATCAGAACCACATAATTGCTTCTGTTATATTACAGAAATGCGTGAGTGCTAAGGATGTTTAAAGATAGTAAGAACCTTAGTAAGATAAAAAGGTCAATAGAAAAATATTAAAAGCTGGATCTCTGATATACGGTTCTGCCAAAAGTATCAAAGTTGACTTACAAACCTAAATTCTGAAAAGGACGGTCCAGAATTTATGTCTCTGATGTACATGCTATTAGCTTAAATGAATAAAATAAAATTAATATTACCTACTCTAGACATGCTTCTGTCTCCCATGTCAACTCAAAAGCCTCATGCGTTCATCTGTTTGAGGTGCTCTGCTACAAACTGTGAATGCAGAAATTCAGTACTTGGTAAAATCTATGCTGAAAGCAAAGAAAGATATGTGTTGTTGAATCATAACCCAAACCATAACAAAACCAGAGAGGATTATATGTAGAGGAAGAAGCAATCTACTTTTGATATTTTACATCATATTACAGTGTTTTGCCATTTGTTTCTGTTCCAGGGATTGAAGGATTCCGGGTGAAGGACGTAAGCCACACACGCACACACACCAAACTGCTAGAAAGCTTATTACAAGATCCAGAATAGATATAAAATCCAGAGATATAAGCAGCTAGAAAGAGAGATACCTAAAGGCTACCAGAAACTAGGTTAGGCACAGATTCTTACCGACCCACACACTTATACAATAACCAAGAGGCCAGCTCCGGGGTGCATCATGACAAGATAGGGTGGCTGGCACTACTTTGGCAGGCAACTCCGCAGAGGTAGTGTTGACCATAAAAGGTAGTTGGATCAGTCTCCTTCTTGATCTCTCTCGAACCCCGGGCTTTTTAAATACCAAAAATGCAGACTCATCCTGATGCAGGGGGCCAACCTGTGTCAGGAGGAGTGGCCTTGCTTGCTCTTTTTCCCGCGCACACTCATTCTAATGCAGGGGGCCAGTCTGCGCCAGGAGAAGTGGCCTTGATGGCCCTTTGCCGTACACACTCATTCTAGATGATTGGGGTGGTCCCAGTTTCACAGTGTTAGATCCATCTAACGCAGTTTCATCTGCCAAAAAAGAGGAAACTTAACATTTTGTACTTTTAAACTTGTCAGTGGTAAGGATAGTTCTTTATGGGCAGTCTACTGTAGATTTAAATGTTTCCTTAGAATAAAATTACGTTGTTTTTTCCTATTTTTTTCTTTTTAGTAGAATATAACTTGTGTTCTAAGTGCAAAAATGTAGTTTAAATCACGTTCAGTACCAGTCATTTCTGATTCACGCATGCAGGACCTCAATTATGATGCCTATGCTACCAAAATAAAGCAGGCCAGGACCTTGTCCCTGAGACCAGGTAGCATGCCTTTTGTGCATATTGTTTTGGACTGTTTTCTTTTATAAAAGTTTTGTGTTGAAAGAAATGTTAAAACAAAAGTTCTGTGTGGAAAGAAATGGCTATAATCATACATAACAGTGGTAGCTTTTAGTGGTTTTTAACTTGTTAGAGAGTCTTTTTTTTTGTAAATTTTTTGGGGATTTGCACTTGCACATTGGTCAACAGAGGTTTAAGAAAAGGCAAAAAGAAGAACAGTACAAGCTAAAATAGCAGTTAAGGAAACTACAGTGAGAAGTGAGCTTGAATCCTTGAGGATTAAAAAATTCAAGCACAGTTTCCCTATTTGTCCTATAGCCTTTAAAGCAAGTCTTTTAGCCTCAAGAACTTTGTCTACTAAAAGTGTGGCAATACTACTGAAATATTTTTCAATGGTGGGAAGCAGAAGCACAGCATTTTTGAATTTTGTTGACCTGAAATGCCACTCAAGTGTGTTAACTAAACACAAAATAAAACTAAAGAATGGTACATGGATGCAAGTACAAAATGCAGGTGAAAAAACGGACACTGCTGCTCTTTTTTTTCTGAAGTACTATGGCACTGTAATAAGAGCCGAGATTTTTCAGTCTTGTCTGTGGACTACAAGTACAGAAGCTTGCAGACAGCTAGGAAATACTGAGGTCTGATCTGAAGATGCCTCTCAGCATTGTGATGACTACAACACAGTGTTCCTGGATCCTGAATGTAAATTTCAAGTACATCTCAATTAGGAAGCTAAAGACCTTCTCCAACTTCATCAAATAACACTTCAAGGTCTTCCATATTGAGCAAATAAAAATGGAGTAGACATAAGCACTAGTAATGTTTAAAAATTTACCTGGTATAGATAGTCAAGAAGCATATCTTTGTTATGATGACATGTTATTTGGGTGTCATAGCCTGTCATTAATCAACTATAGCTTTTCTGTCTCACTACGTGACTTGTCCAGTGAAAAAGGGAGGCGCCATGTTTCTATTCAAGATAATGAACGGTCATCTGAACTTTTTATTCAGACTGATGAGCCTAGAGAGACTCATTCCAACAATAATGCAGCTGTTAAATTTAAGAGGATATTATAAATTGGAAGCAGTTGGATGTGTCTGATTTGAAAACATTTATGTAATATTTAAAATTAGTCCCTACAGGATTTTGCATACCAAATGTTACACAGCTATAATTTTGCATTCACTCCCCACTAACACATTTAATCTGAGGTAATTAATTATCTACCTATGAAAAATTACATCTGAATATTTACTTCAAAGTTTGGAAACAAAAATATCTATGAATTTCTTTGTAAAAAGTATCTATATAAAAGGTTTTCTCTCTCTTTACACTGTAGTTTGGTACATGGAATGCTCTCAAAGTTGAAACAAATAAAAAAAGAATAACTTTTTAGAGCAAAAATGTATCTAAAATTTGTCTTACCAAACATATTTGATAGCTTTATTACAACAGCAATGGTTAATGTATCAATGCAGCAATGGTACCCTGCAGAGAAATCCTGAAGATTCAAAGACATGCAGTTTATAATCAACGGAGTGTATGTAACTATGTAAAATGTTTCAGAATTTTTCAGAATGCATTATCAGCTCACATAACTTCCAATAAAAGTTCAAAAATATGCATAAAACATTAAGATGAAAAAAAAATTGCAATCATATATTTTGTATGCTATTTGTTTAGTCAAAATATTATGTACATAATAGAGGCAATATTCAAAGCAATTCTATTACATTTACCTTGGCAAATTAGACTTCCTGAGTTTGGCCCCTGGTTTTGTTTTTCTAGTGTTGGAGAAGCAATGAGGAAAGAATCCCAGCCTCCTTGATGATCAAAGAAAAATATCCAAAACATTATACACATTGCAATTTGTTGATTGATTCAGATATGCATCATGGTCTACACTTTTGCTAAAATTTCACTTCAGCAATTTAAGAGATTTTTAAAACAGATGTATAATGCTTCATAGAAAAAAATGTCATTGTCTTTCCTGCTTTCATCCATCTCATCTCTCTTCCAGTTTGAGAGAACCACACTTAACTAATGGAGTTGAATCTTTTGTTTTCATTGAACTTTCTGTGCTTAGAAATTGTAGAAATTTAAATGTATAATTAATAATCAAGGATTTCTTCCAACAGATTCAGTAACTCTTTTTCAATTCATCTTGTAGGTTTTTGGCAATATTGATCAAGACAAGGATATTATGTGTTTAAATATTTAAGTTCAGCTTGGGTGGGACTTTGAGCAGCGAGGCCTAGTGGAAGGTGTCCCTGCCCATGGCAGGGCGTTTGGAACCAAATGATTTTTAAGGTACTTTCCAACCCAATCCATGCTATGATTCTATGATTATATGAACTTCATATTGTAAGTATTTGGCAGTAATGACAATATGAAGCAGGCAGAAAAGAGTGATGGACTGTAAAACGAGATTAATTCAGTGGCTTTCCTCTGACATACCATATCTATAAAATCATTAAACTCAAGGTGAAAAAAAGAAATAAAATGCTAACCTTGCTTCCTTTGGAAAACAAGCTTTGCCTTAATAAACAGATGTTTGAGCAGAGAGAATTAACTTGGTCATTTCACAAATCACTGGGGTATTCAGACAATGCTGCCAAATCTTCAACCACAGGAGGCCTCCAGGCTATTTGAACCCTATCTAGCATGTATGAATCTTGTTAATTCTACTCCATTGCTTTATTATGTCAGGGTATGAAAAAGTCTGTACCCCTTGGGTACAAGGATGTCTCACCTTCGTTAAGCTACCAGCAAATATATAATATTTTTCCCATTTTGTTCCATTTGATGAGAAAGTGTTTCAACAGTTTCAGCATATGAAGTTTTCTTTTCTTGTTATGTTTGGGGTTTTTTTTCAATTTTAAACTCAGAGATATGTAATATGTATGATGTAAGTGTGTGAAGGAAGTGAAAAATGTAATATGTCACAGGCTTATTAAGTCCGCACCTATATGCATGTTCTCTACACAGAACAGCTAATACTGGCACAATCAGTAGACACACCACTAGCAGAAGGTGACATAAACAGCAACTGAGGTTTCCAAACAATGTTTCTTTCAGCCCATATTCAACCCTGATTATTTTCACCAAAGAAATGTTTTACGGTTCCATATATCTCAGGGGTGGGAGGAAGTAAAAGGATTTTTGCAAGAGAAAAAGAGATATATACAGCCATGTTTTGCTGTTAAATTATAGATGTGCAAAGGCTTCAGTGAGCAATTGATCATGTGCATATTTTCAAACATTTTCTTTCTTCTTTATGACAAGAAAAGTAAATACTCATTTCAAATGAGGTAAATACCTCATTTCTCGTATCAACATTTTCATCTTTGAAAATTTTAATTCCATCTGAAAATAAAGTTCTCAGCCATCTACAAGATTTTCCTTTAACGATGAAGGACCATCAGAAAATAGCTTTATAATTTCAATGGCAGGAATTTAGGTTATATGCTGCTAATTTGGAAATACCGTAGAAAGCCAGCAATTGCTTCAGTTTAGCAATTTCTTTTAAGGTATGCTCCAGGTAGTAACAAGTTAATAGCAATTGTTTCTCTGTTACTACAAAATGGAGAAAACTGACTTCATATATACTAAGGGATTTCTGAAATTGCTGTGATTGCAGTTAACAGAGAAACAAATGCCTTTAATACCAGTGTTTGTACATTTGTATTCCACAAATTATTTTCAGTGAATGCAGTAAAATGGATACGACTTTTTAATTAGCACATCATGTTTATAAACATTGCTATAAAGATATTTACCATCCATTCCCACTGAAAAAAATAAAATATATTATTGAAAGAAAAGGGCAAATAAAGGTCTTGAATACTAATTCTTCTTTCTTTCAAGATCAGCATTTCAGCACAGATTACTGCCTCAGCCAACTCACTCTCTGCTCCCTCTCAGACAATCCTTTTTCTCTTCTTAAATATTTTAAAAATCTTACATATCTTTTATGTTAACACAAAGTGCATTTTTGTGTCAGTTTGAACTTTAACATCACACTTAGCAATAATTACCCCTCCTCCTCACCTGAGGGTAAGTCTCTTGAACTGTGATTTGATAAAAACACTGCAAGAATAAAACACGTATCAATATTAAATACTGCTTAGTACATGTAGGCAACCAACCACTCTTAATCCTGTAACATTACAGATTTGTATTAGAATATCAAAAGTGAAAGCAATTGTATCAAAATTTTGTATCACAGCCTACAAAATGAGCCAAAATGACATGCTTAGTTTGAGATAGTCCTAGTAGTGCCTTCATTTGTAGGCACTGCCAGAAAAGTTCCTTCGAGTGCAGACAAGGAAATGTGTTTCATATCACAGCAAAGACCTAGGTTTAGGCAAGCAAATGGCTCTTCTCTTGTCTAACTTAGATTCCTAGGCTTTGTCACGGGATCTCCTAGGAGGGCATGAATTACCTTATGGGGATGGTCTCTTTTCATAGATTTTTGAGGCAATACAAATGGCTAGTTCAGATTAGACACTTAATATTTATATAATTAAACTTAAGAATCACACCTCAGTTCCTATATTCTAGCCACAGAAAGTTATGTGAGGTAAATCTGAATCCCACAAAAAGTAAGAAACATTCAATTCTGTTATCATTTTTTACAAGTGGCACTGAGATAGTTGTTCCAGATTTTCAGATTTTCAAGAGATTATTTATTTATTGTGAAGATAGCAAATAAGAGATATTAACACTGAAGCATTTGTCTTCTAAAAGTTTTCTCAGCAATGTCGTAATAAATCTTTCCTTCTTCTAACTTAATCTTTCCCTTTTGTAACATATTTACAATATCTGAATTGCTAGCCCTAAACTTTCAAATGTACAGTTTCTCACTATATGAAAATAATAACAGCACTTAAAATAACTTTGATACTTGTAATTAAATTCAAGGTCGATTTTTTTGTTGGTTTTTTTTTAATTGCAATGATTGTTTTTGCTTTCTGATTTGCATTAAACTTTCTAAGATCATACATATATTACAACCTTTACCAGTCATTTATTTACTTGTCTTATATCCAGCATGTTTTTTCAATTTTTTCTTTATTCTGTTTCAGCTATCAAATTGAAAAAATAATCCCTACTGTGTAACCAGTTCAGATCAGACTTGTAGCAGAGATTGAACTAAAATACACTCTCATCTACTATCTTTCACTTGTCCCATGGAAAGACCACTTCCAAATAAAAATCATTAACTGAAAAAGGATTTAGAGAATGTATGTAGACCAGAAACAAACACACAAACAACCAAAACAAACAAAAAACTACAACCAACAACCCCTCCCCCTCCAAATCAAACCAAACAAAACCAAAAAAAACCACCAAGCGCTAGGAAAAAAAAAAACCGCAAACTATACAAACGGAAGTGCTTATATAAACAATATTTCTATACAGTTTTGTCCCAGATTAATAAAATTTTTGTTCTACTGATTGAAGGGATAGAAATTTGTTTTCATTCTGTCACTTTCAGACTACTGATAAAATAACACAAAATATTATCTAAGCAAAGTGTAACTATAATCTCCTCTATGGTACTTGTGAGTGCCTTGCTTTAGTTTGATCTGAGGATGATGTCCTTGCAAAGTGTTTGTTGCTAGTTGCTTTGAACGTGCAAAAGACAGAACAGCCAAGTACCATTGAGGACTTTCAAAAAGTGGAAAAAAGAGATTTGCTTCAGGTAAACTTAATACAACCCAAGTAAACATCAATTTAGCTAGCAGCGGAATTGGAGCTTGAGAGTAAGGATAAGAGAAGAATAACCCTTTTTTTTTTTATGGCTTGTTTGCTATAAATGTAGTTTGATCTCTAGTGGTTTGCCAAGTAGGTCAACAAAAGTATTTGCAGTAATTGGCAGTCAGTTTCTGGAATTTACTGTCAGAAAATATGCTGTAACTCCCGAAGAGAACTTGCTCCTAAGGGAACATAACTTCACAGAATACATTAGAATAATTTTGCACTACTCGGTGAGCCAGTTGGCTAAACTGGTGGTTTGTTTCACTATGACTGTGTTGCTTATTGCGTACTTCCATGTATTTCACTGAGAAGCCAGAGAGTACAAATTACATTTACATATTATAATAAGATGCTACAAAAGGCACAAAATGGACACATTTTTTACATTGCATACAGAAACCATAAACTGTTATGCTGTTACTGTCTGTTTGCTCTTGCTAGAGGGAAATTGACAGTATCTTTTACAAAAGTCCAGCCAGAGCTGTGGAAGGCAGAGCTCATCCTGGGCAACCTTCCTCTTCATAGCTGTAAAAGGAGGGTGAAAACATTTTCAGCCATGCAGCATGCTAGTGTGATTGTTGCTGCATAAATTAGGTCAAGAAAAAATAGGCTGGAAAGCTAAGGAAAAGGGGAAGAAGGGAATTTAGAGTAACATACAATGCCAAACTGTATCACTATGACTACAATAGGATTCCTAGAAATGTTCATTATAAAGAAGTTTGATCTTACCTGAGCCTTTACATACTAGCTTTATTCTAGCTAATTATCTCTACTGTCATCCCCGACTGTGCTCTTCACTCTTCTATATTTGAACCAGGGTTGAATCTCCCACACTTCCATGAGAAACAGAGGAAGTTGACACAGATTAAGAGACTATTGCTTAAAATTTAGTGTCTTAATTCATTCTTGGGCCATGGTCCCCTGACCTTCCACTCCAAATAAGTCTCCAAATAAGTACTGGTTTATTAGCAGAACCCAAAAAACATTTATGATGATTTCTGGGGAAATTTTTCTCTAGTAACCATTCTCAAAGGGTGGAAGAAGAGAGCCCCTCCAGTCTCCTCAGTCATTTAGAGTCTTCCAAAGCCATAGCAGTACACTCTGAAAGTTCGCACATGCCCTTCCTAATGTGCTCCAGGACTTCCAACACTTGATATCAGATTTCTCTTATGAGAAAAGCAGTCTGGTAGGCTGCAGATCAGCATATTTTTCCTCAGTGTGATACCATTCTGTCTTCTCTCCTCAGTTGGTGACCCCAACGTGATCGTCATATGATAGTACTGGGAGCAACCCCGAAGGAGAGGACTGGCTGGAGAGCCGAGCCAGCGGGACTGGAGTCAGGACAGATAGAACGGCCCGTGAAGAAAAAGAATGTACGTTGCAACGGGACACCCTTAGAGGTGAGCAGCCGGTAATAAGAGATGGGGCAGAGTGTAACAAAGGAAGAAAGTGTGATTGTGAAACTGCTCCTACATATACTCTCTAAGAGAGGAATTAAACACGATGAGCTTGTGCTCCGAAAGTTATTAATATGGTGCCGAGAGAACAGGTTCCCTCCAGATCCACAGGCTGCTTTTAAGGTCAAAACTTGGGAAAAGGTTGGGGAACGGTTATGGGATGCCGTAAGCGACGGCAACAAAGAAGCTAAGGGACTAGCAACAACTTGGAAGCTGATTCTAACAACCCTTCAAATGATGAGGGTGGAGCAATCAGCTGCTGCCGGAGCTTTTATAGCTTTACAGCCCCCATCATCTAAGATCAAAGTTTTCGATCGGCTCCCTGTCCCTTCCCCTGCTGCTGCATCAGCACCTCCGATAGAGGACGAGATGGATCCCCTGAAAGACGAGGGGGTGGAAGTGGATGAATCCTGGTCCGTACCACTGCCTCCCGACCCTTGCATAGAAAAGCCACCCAGGGGAGAGCCGCCGCCCATCCCGCCCGACCCATCTCACTCCAAGAGCCAGCCATTGCTTTTTCTACCTCTCCCTCCATCCATGCCTCCCCCACCAACATCTCCGCGAAAATCATCCATGCTCGAGCCCCACAGGGAACTGGGCTGGGCACAGAAACTACTTCAAAAGTTGTAGGACTTGGAAAGAGATAAGATCGCTCAAGAAGAACACAGCGGGGTAGGGGGAGGCAAGAGGTGAAGCTGCAGGAAGCTCCAGGGGGTGGGGGGAGGCAAGAGGTGAAACTGCTAAAACTGATGGGAACCCAACACGGCGATGGAGAGGGATTATTCAGAATGCATTAGTGAAAAAAAAAAAAAAGGATAGAGAAAAGGGGGATTTGAGACAAGGAAGTACAAAATGAACTCTAATCTTTTGTAAATAAGAAAATTTAGTTCTAAGTAACTTTAAGCTTGGTGGCTTTGTATATAACAACAAAGCTTTCCAAATCTAAAAAAGGCCCGACCAAAAGAACACAATAAGGGTCCTTGTCTAAGATGAATTGTTGTAGCTGACATAGTTTTGGAACCTCATGACCTTCGCACAAAATTTATTGCAACCAAAACAGGATTGTAGCTAAGGAGTAGCTGAAACTAAGCAGATGTTCAGGAGGTGATGTAGTGAAGTTAACTGATAAGTAGAAGGACAAGGAGAAATCACTCATTTATGCCAGCAGTGTTAAGGAACTAATTAAGTTGGCAAGTTCTTAACGAGTTCTACGAATCAATTTGGCACCCCAGATGGGACCCTCTCTGCTTGGCTGCAGGACCCGCTGAGAAGAGGGCTCCCTAGGGCCCCCGGGGAATTTTCCCGGAGGGACCCCTCGACTCACTCGGCTCACTGCAGGAGCAGACAAGGACCATCTTTAAGAAGATATTCTTTTGTAAATATTGTTTTGTTTCGGTTAACATTCCGTAAGTCGTAAGAGGCGTCCTGTGCGGGAGTCTGTTTGAAGTTTGAATTTTGGTGGGTTAGCCTTTTGTTTGGAGCCCTCCGTAAATCGAGATATAGAAATCTCATAGGTAAAGGTGTATACCTGGCTGCTAGCGCTCGATTGGTATACATTTGGATTTGTTTCTGTTTGTGACTTGCTGGTATTTGACCTAGTTTTGTGGATTATCACGGTAATGATTTTGGTGTTGATGATATAATATGGTTAAGGCTGCACTGTATGTTGTGATTGTGTCATTAATATTGTTTGTCTAATTGGATTTTGTTTGTGTTTTAGGTATTGTAGTTGTGTGGAGTGTGTTTGTGGGATCCCTTGTGTGTGTGTGTAAAATTAATAATGGGATATCAACAGAGCGAAGTAATGTATGCAGATATGTTTTTCACATTAAGAAACCAGCAGGAGTGGCAGAAGGAATGTGGAATTAAGAGAGCTCTGCCAGATCCCTTAATTTTAGCTTTGGAAAGGGACAGGAGCAGTTAGAGAAAGGTCACATTAAACCGACCACAAGCCCTTGGAATACCCCAATTTTTACAATCCCAAAGAGAAGTGGCAAATGGCGCCTATTGCATGATCTGAGGAAAATTAATGAGGTCATGGAGGATATGGGGGTGTTACAGCCTGGATTACCCTCCCCAAATATGATTCTGAAAAATTGGGACATTTTAATTATCGATTTAAAAGATTGCTTTTTTACCATTCCCCTGCATCCATGTCCTGGGTTCAGCTATAGCAGTCATTTTTCTCCTTCTTAGTAGCTGGTGCAGTGCTGTGTTTTTTAGCTTTCAGCCTGGGAACAACGCTGATAACACTGATGTTTTTAGTTGTTGCTAAGTAATGTTTATTCCAACCAAGGACTTTCTCAGTCTCATGCTTTGCCAGGGAGGAGGGGAAGCCGGGAGGAAGCAGAGACAGGACACCTGACCCAAACTAGCCAAAGGGGTATTCCATACCACAGCACGTCATGCCCAGTATATAAACCGGGGGGAGTTACCCGGATGGCCCAGATCACTGCTCGGGTCGGGCTGGGTATCGGTCGGCGGGTGGTGAGCAATTGTATCCTCTCCCCTTGTTATTTCACTAATCATTATTATCATTGGTGGTAGCAGTAGTGGTTTGTATTATACCTTAGTTGCGGGACTGCTCTTATCTCAACCCGTGGGAGTTACATTCTTCCGATTCTCCTCCCCATCCCTCCGGGAGTGGGGGGAGGAAGGGGGGAGAGAGCGAGCGGCTGTGTGGTTCTGAGTTACCGGCTGGGCTCAAACCACGACAGTTCTTTTTGGCGCCCAACGTGGGGCACGAAGGGTTGAGATAACGACAGATCTGACCAGAGTGTTTTTAATCATATTTGTGATAAGCATTCATTGTTACTACTCGTCACAATGGTGATTATTTGGCTCTCAGACTTGTTGCGCTTGATCTCAGAGTTTCAGCATGTTGTACCTTACTTACAGCCACTATTTGCTGTTTTAGTGTTTATCAGCTGGGGGGCCTGGGCTAAGGTTCTTGTTTCACTGTACTTCATGGTAATGACTTGTGATACAATAGACTCATTGATCATGAAACTGGTCTGGTTTGTGCTTCCAGCGTGGCCATCGCCTCTATACATTGGGAGGTATATAATGAAATATTTTAGCAATTGCATATCTTTTTTTTTCTCCTCGGGGGGTAAACTTACGAAGGAAGCATTCTCTTTCACCCCCCGTTCCCCCACCAGCCTATTTGCAACAGCAGTTGAGAGTTCTGAAGGTTTTAGATGGCCTTTGAGTACCCTTGAAACCTGCCTGCTGATTGTGCTGGGGATCAGCATGTTGGCAAACATACGGAGTGTGTTTTACCCACGGCCATCCCGTCGTAGGAACATCCTATTTCGTTTAATGTCAAAAATTCAGCAGTATCAGGTTCGAATCTGGTCTAGGGTTAGATGATGATATAGGAGGACCACCAGGAGATTTTCCCTGAGGCTGGACAGTTATGAGTGGCAGGGTGTGTGGGATAGTATGGGCAAGTACCTAGGCCAGTGGGCCCCTCCAGTGCTTTGGAACTTCACCACTGAACAAGTGCAACATCCGGAAAAACTAGTAAAACACTTAAACGAGGTGTGCTGTCGTCCTGGTTATACCAGAGAGGGACAAATTTTGGCAATGTGCTGGGGCTTGGCCGATGCCTACAGAGCCCTGCTCAACACTATGCAGCACCTTCAAAGGGAAAAAAAATGTCTCTGGATCTGATGGCAAAGCAACAGACAACGCAGCTATGCCAACTACAAGCACAGCAGCTACTCAGACCCTGACCACAACAAACAAAACAGCTACTCCAAGTACAGCAGCTACATCAACCCCAGTGACAAGCACAACAGCTACTCAAACCCTGACCACAACAGACAACGCAACTACTCCAACTTCAAATACAGCAGTTACGCCAACCCCAGTGACAAGCACAACAGCTACTCAAACCCCGACAGCAACAGACAATGTGGCTACTCCAAGCACCGCAGCCACGCCAACCCCAGTGACAAGCACAGTAGCTACTCAAATCCCAATAGCAACAGACAATATAGCTACTCCAAGCACCGCAGCCACACCAACCCCAGTGACAAGCACAGTAGCTACTCAAACCCTGACAGCAACAGACAATATAGCTACTCCAAGCACTGCAGCGACACCAACCACAGTGACAAGCACAGTAGCTGCTCAAACCCTGACAGCAATAAACAATGCAGCTGTTGGCGTTACTCAACTCCCAAGCACAACAGCTGCACCAACCCCAGCAATAGACATTGCAACCACTCCAATCCTAGTGGCAGATACTGTAGCCGCTGCAACCACAGTGACAAACACTGCAGCTAAACCAAATGTCCAGTTTGTGACAATGTCTGTTGCCCCTGTAAGCAAAAGCAAATGAAAGGCACAAAGACCAACCCGTGAAGTGAAGAAAGATGAAGACCCAATGCCATTACTACATGCAACAGCACCTGAACAAGAGTTACTACTACGTGGATCAGAGGAAGAGGAAGAAGAAGAAGAGGTCACTTCTCGACCCCGGACCTCAACCAAGCTGCGGAATATGCGAAAAGATTTCACCCGTCTTCCAGGGGAGCACACTGTCACCTGGTTGCCCCGATGCTGGGACAATGGGGCCGACGGTCATGAACTAGAAGGTAAGGAAGCCAAGCAGTTGGGATCACTTGCTAGGGAAGGAGGAATTGACAAAGCGATTGCAAGAGAGAAGCGAGCCCTCAGCCTTTGGAGGCGGCTCCTGGCAGCTGTGAAGGAAAGGTTTCCCTACAAAGACGATATTATGAGTCGCTCAGCCAACTGGACCACGATAGAGAAAGGCATCCAGTCCCTGAGGGAATCAGCCATTCTAGAGATGATCTATCGTAGGCCGGATGCCAGGAACACATCCATAGATCCAGATGAAGTCGAATGTGCACGACTCACGTGGCGGAAACTTACACGGAGTGTGCCATCATCATATGCCCACACATTGGCATCAATGACCTGGAATGACGGAGTATCACCAACAGTGGATTACCTGATTCGTCAACTCCGAGAGTTCGAAGACAATCTCACCCCTTCCATCATTTCAGCTGTGGAAAAACTGTCCCAGGAGTTCAAACAATTGAGAGACGATTTATTCGATCTATCCAGCTCCCCACGCGTACCAACCCATGTCTCAGCTATTAACAGAAGGCGCCCTACTGCTCGAGAAAGAAAATATAGGAGGTACATGCCACGGGCCACTCTATGGTTTTACCTGCGGGATCACGGAGAAGACATGAGAAAGTGGGATGGAAAACATACCTCAGTTCTGGAGCAACGGGTGCGTGAACTGAAGAGGAGAACAATGGTCAAGGATGATCCTCCCAGGAAAGATGCTGCTCCAGTCTCTGGCGAGCAGTTTCCCAGATGGAGCGAAAGAGCTGATTTTACTCCAGCTCCTGTGATAAGGAATACTAATCCCTTTCTACAAGACAGAAGTGGAGAATTTTGTGATCACTATTAGAGGGGCCCTGCCTCCAGCCAGGTGGAGGAGAGGGATAATCGGGTTTACTGGACTGTATGGATCAGATGGCCTGGCACATCAGTCCCACAGAAGTATAAGGCTCTAGTAGATACCGGTGCACAGTGTACTCTGATGCCATCAACGTATCAAGGGGTGAAACCCATTTATATTTCTGGAGGGACAGGAGGATCCCAAGCGTTAACTATGCTGGAAGCTGAAATCAGCCTGACTGGGAGGAAGTGGCAAAAGCACCCCATTGTAACTGGTCCAGGGGCTCCATGCATCCTTGGCATAGACTATCTCAGGAGAGGGTACTTCAAAGACCCAAAAGGGTATAGATGGGCTTTTGGTATCGCTGCCTTGGAGGCAGAGGAAATTAAGCAGCTGTCCACCTTACCCGGTCTCTTGGAGGATCCTTCTGTTGTGGGGTTGCTGAAGGTCGAAGAACAACAAGTGCCAATTGCGACCACAACAGTGCACCGGCGGCAATATCGCACCAACCGAGACTCCTTGATTCCTATCTATAAGCTGATCCGTAGACTGGAGAGCCAAGAAGTGATCAGCAGGACCCGCTCACCCTTTAATAGCCCCATATGGCCAGTGCAAAAGTCTAATGGAGAGTGGAGATTAACAGTAGACTATCGTGGCCTGAACGAAGTCACACCACCATTGAGTGCTGCCGTACTGGACATGTTAGAACTTCAATATGAACTGGAGTCAAAGGCAGCCAAGTGGTATGCCACAATTGACATTGCCAATGCATTTTTCTCAATCCCTTTGGCAGCAGAATGCAGGCCACAGTTTGCTTTCACTTGGAGGGGCGTCCAGTACACTTGGAACCAACTGCCCCAGGGGTGGAAACACAGCCCTACCATCTGCCATGGATTGATCCAGACTGCACTGGAACAGGGGCAAGCTCCAGAACACCTGCAATACATTGATGACATCATCGTGTGGGGTGATACAGCGGAAGAAGTTTTTGAGAAAGGGAGGAAGATAATCCAAATCCTGCTGAAGGCCGGTTTTGCCATAAAACGGAATAAGGTCAAGGGACCTGCACAGGAGATTCAATTTTTGGGAATAAAATGGCAAGATGGACGCCGCCAGATCCCCACAGATGTGATCAACAAGATAACAGCAATGTCTCCACCAACTAACAAGAAAGAAACACAAGCTTTCTTAGGTGTTGTGGGGTTCTGGAGAATGCACATCCCAAATTACAGTCTGATTGTAAGCCCTCTCTACCACGTGACCCAGAAGAAGAATGATTTCAAATGGGGCCCTGAGCAACAACAAGCCTTTGAACAAATTAAACGAGAAATAGTTCATGCAGTAGCCCTTGGACCAGTCCGGGCCGGGCCAGATGTGAAAAAATGTGCTCTATACCGCAGCTGGGGAGAATGGTCCTACCTGGAGCCTCTGGCAGAAAGCTCCAGGGGAGACTCGAGGTCGACCCCTCGGCTTTTGGAGTCGGGGATATAAAGGATCTGAGGCCAGCTATACTCCCACTGAAAAAGAGATACTGGCAGCCTATGAAGGAGTTCGAGCTGCCTCAGAAGTGATTGGAACTGAAGTGCAGCTCCTCCTGGCACCCCGGTTGCCTGTGCTGGGCTGGATGTTCAAAGGCAGGGTCTCCTCTACACATCATGCAACTGATGCTACATGGAGTAAGTGGACCGCCCTAATTACACAACGAGCTCGAATAGGAAATCCCAGTCGTCCAGGAATTCTAGAAGTCATCATGGACTGGCCAGAGGGCAAAGATTTTGGGATGTCACCAGAAGAGGAGGTGACGCATGCTGAAGAGGCCCCACCATATAATGAACTGTCAGAGAGTGAAAAGCAATATGCCTTGTTTACTGATGGGTCCGGCTGTATTGTGGGAAAGCATCGGAGATGGAAGGCAGCTGTGTGGAGTCCCCTGTGACAAGTTGCAGAAACTGCTGAAGGAGAGGGTGAATCGAGTCAGTTTGCAGAGGTGAAAGCCATCCAGCTGGCCTTGGACATTGCTGAATGAGAAAAATGGCCAGTACTTTATCTCTACACTGACTCAGGGATGGTGGCAAATGCCCTATGGGGGTGGTTGCAGCAATGGAAGCAGAGCAACTGGCAACGCAGAAGTAAACCCATCTGGGCTGCTGCATTGTGGCAAGATATCGCTGCTCGAGTGCAGAACCTGGTGGTGAAGGTACGCCACGTAGATGCTCATGTACCCAAGAGTCGGGCCACTGAGGAACACCAGAATAACCAGCAAGTGGATAAAGCTGCTAAGATTAAAGTGGCTCAGATGGACTTGGATTGGCAACATAAGGGTGAATTATTTTTAGCCCGATGGGCCCATGACACCTCAGGCCATCAAGGCAGAGATGCAACATATAGATGGGCTCGTGATCGAGGGGTGGACTTAACGATGGACACTATTGCCCAGGTTATTCACGAATGTGAAACATGTGCTGCAATTAAGCAAGCCAAGCGGTTAAAGCCTCTCTGGTATGGAGGATGATGGCTGAAGTACAAGTATGGGGAGGCCTGGCAGATTGACTATATCACACTCCCACCAACCCGCCAAGGCAAGCGCTATGTGCTTACCATGGTGGAAGCAACCACTGGCTGGCTGGAACCATACACTGTGCCCCATGCCACTGCCCGGAACACTATCCTGGGCCTTGAGAAACAAGTCTTGTGGCGACACGGCACCCCAGAGAGAATTGAGTCAGACAATGGGACTCATTTCCGGAACAACCTTATAGACACTTGGGCCAAAGAGCATGGCATTGAGGGGGTATATCACATCCCCTACCATGCACCAGCCTCTGGGAAAATCGAACGGTACAATGGGCTGTTAAAAACTACACTGAGAGCAATGGGTGGTGGGACTTTCAAACACTGGGATACACATTTACCAAAAGCCACCTGGTTGGTCAACACTAGGGGATCTGCCAACAGGGCTGGCCCAGCCCAATCAGAACTTTTACATACTGTAGAGGGGGATAAAGTTCCTGTGGTGCACATAAAGAATTTGTTGGGGAAGACAGTCTGGGTTATTCCTGCTTCAGGTAAAGGCAAACCCACTCGTGGGGTTGCTTTTGCTCAGGGACCTGGATATACTTGGTGGGTAATGCGGGAAGATGGGGAAGTCCGATGTGCACCTCAAGGGGATTTGATTTTGGGGGAAAACAGCCAATGAACTCAATTGTATGCTGTTGCCTGCTCTATAACACTTTTATAGCCCACTAGCTAGATATCTTCAGGTCACCAGCAATTGACCCTGACTTCCCTCCGATCATCACCTCAACAAAGAATGAATTTTGAGAAAACCAGACAAGCTCAGCAGTGACCAGACGAGTTTGGCGGTATCATCAGCAGGCAGCAACCCAACACTACGTACCATCCCTCCTGCCCTGAAAGACTATTACAAGAGATGGAGCCTGACATCATGGACTGGATGAGTTCAGCAATTTTACAGGGATCGGTCCATGGACTAGGGAATGATATCTTTCTCTGTGTGTGGGTGTGGGTGTATATATATGTGTATATATGGGACAGGGGTGATGGTGTGCTGAGAGATGTGGGATCTGAGCATGACGTGAATGGTATGGAATAAGAGGTGGATACTGTCCTGGGTTCAGCTATAGCAGTCACTTTTCTCCTTCTTAGTAGCTGGTGCAGTGCTGTGTTTTTTAACTTTCAGCCTGGGAACAACGCTGATAACACTGATGTTTTTAGTTGTTGCTAAGTAATGTTTATTCCAACCAAGGACTTTCTCAGTCTCATGCTTTGCCAGGGAGGAGGGGAAGCCGGGAGGAAGCAGAGACAGGACACCTGACCCAAACTAGCCAAAGGGGTATTCCATACCACAGCACGTCATGCCCAGTATATAAACCGGGGGGAGTTACCCGGATGGCCCAGATCACTGCTCGGGTCGGGCTGGGTATCGGTCGGCGGGTGGTGAGCAATTGTATCCTCTCCCCTTGTTATTTCACTAATCATTATTATCATTGGTGGTAGCAGTAGTGGTTTGTATTATACCTTAGTTGCGGGACTGCTCTTATCTCAACCCGTGGGAGTTACATTCTTCCGATTCTCCTCCCCATCCCTCCGGGAGTGGGGGGAGGAAGGGGGGAGTGAGCGAGCGGCTGTGTGGTTCTGAGTTACCGGCTGGGCTCAAACCACGACAATCCAGAAGATTATCAGAAATTCGCTTTTTCTGTACCGAGCGTAAACAAAAGTGAACCTATGAAAAGGTACCACTGGGTAGTGTTACCGCAGGGCACGAAAAATTCACCAACCGTGTGCCAGGTTTACGTGGCCTGGGCGCTTACTCCGGTGCGTGAAGTTCATCCAGACTTGCTTATTTATCATTACACGGATGACATTTTGAAAACAGCTGAATGGAGACCAATTGACTGTTGAATTACAAAACGTGTTGCAGTCGAACGGGCTACAATTGGCCCCTGAAAAAATACAAAAAACAGAAGTATGGAAGTATCTTGGCTGGGAAATCGAGTAAGCAGTTGTTCGACCTCAAAAGGTGGAACTCCGGACGGAGATCCACACCTTGAATGATGTACAAAAATTGTTAGGAGATTTAAACTGGGTGAGGACCTCTGTGGTATTACCAATGAGGAGTTGGCACCTCTGATGAGGTTACTCAGGGGAGGAGGTGGTGCAAACACACCCTGGACGTTGACAAATGAGGCCAAAGAGGCTTTGCAGCAGATTAGCGTAAAAGTTAGTAAGGCCTATATCCATCACTGGAACCCTGATTATGGGATAGGTTTAGCAATAATCAATAGTGAGCAGCACCCTTTTGCTGTAATACTGCAATGGAATCCTGGAAGAGATCCTTTGCGGTTATTAGAGTGGGTGTTTTGATCGGCACAGTCAAAGCGGACAGTTACAACACGAATGGAGGTGCTAGCACAATTAATCATGAGGGGGCAAAATCGAATTGTTGAAATAGCAGGGAAAGAACCATCTTTTATCATCATACCTTTAGTGGCAGAATATTCAGCGTGGGCTTTGTGCCAGTGTATTTTATTGCAAGTGGCGTTGCTGGATTATTCGGGTGAAGTAAAGGTGCACTATCCACCACACAAGTTTTTTAGTGTACTACATTCCTGTCAAATAGAAGAGTCCAGTAGACAGTGCTACAGTCTTTACAGACGCAGGAGGAAGATCTCAAAAGGCTGCCATCACGTGGTAGGCCAACGGGCAATGGCATGATGTAGTTTTAACAGACTGTCAAGGCTCCACACAACATTTGGAGTTGCAAGCCGTGGTAGAAGTGTTTGCTCGATGAGAGACAACACCAGTCAATGTTGTTTGTGATTCACTGTTATGTAGTAGGAGTTGTATCACGTATAGAACGAGCATTGCTGAAAGAGAGAAACGATGAGGTATTGTACAAACTATTTTGGAGGTTGTGGCTATTGCTGTCGGAAAGACAATGTGAATATTTTATCACCCATATTCGGAGTCATACAGGAATAATTGAAGGCTTAGCGGAAGGCAACCGGAGAGCCAACAAGCTGGTAGTGCCGCTATGGGCGGCTCCCTCAACGGACCGGTTCGCGCAAGCCAGACAGTCTCATGATTTTTTCCACCAGTCAGCCAAAGTACTGTGCTGCCAGTTCGGGCTGTCTGAATCAGATGCCCGGGGCATTGTCCAGTCGTGCCCCTATTGTCAACAGTATACCGGAGGCTTGGCTCCTGGAGTCAATCCTCGTGGTACTGGACCTTTAGAAATTTGGCAAATGGATGTTAAGCATGTCCCAGAATTCGGTAAACAAAAATATGTGCATGTCTGCTTGGATTGTTTTTCTCTTGCGGTTTGGGCAACCGACTGGCGAATCTAGCAAACATGTGCAGCGTCACATGCGTTCAGCTATAGCGGCCCTTGGCATGCCATGAGAAATCAAAACTGACAACCGCCTTGGCTATGTAGCTCATTCCACGCAAGCGTTTTTCCAGCTCTGGGGCATTACTCACGTGACGGGTACACCCCATTCACGTACTGGTCAGGCTATGGTAGAACGTATGAATCAGACGTTGAAGCATTTGCTTCAAAAACAAAAAGGGAGAGAAAGTGCTATACCACCAACAGATAGATTAAACAAAGTCCTATATGTGTTAAATTTCTTATGATTGCTGCAAGATAGCTTGGTGCCACCAATGGTAAAACATGGGGCTGGTCTACAAGGAGGGTTGGAAGATGTTAAGAGCACGCAGTGCAAGGTAATGATTAAAAATGGGATAACAGGGGCCTGGGAAGGACCAGTTAAGTTAATCACATGGGGAAGAGGGTATGCATGTGTTATTACAGATACAGGAACCAGATGGATACCAGCCAAGTGGGTAAAGCCATGGCAAGAAAAGTTGCATGACCCACCCGAAAACACCCCAGCACCTAAGGACTCCGTGCCATAACTGTGAAACTTGGGAGCCTTGGAGTTTGTGTGTTTGCGAGTATTGTGGGGTCAGATGGTATTGTCGAAGTTCTAGAGCACGCGCGGGGTAGAAGGTTATCAGTCACAATGGTTCAAGGGATATGTGTCAAATGACATATTAAGTTAGAGCTCAATATTACTTGTCAACAAGGATACAACTGAGGCCCGATTGTAATGATCAGGTACAATTTTGGGATGTGCCGTCTCGAGTTATCGTCTCCTTGTTTGCACCTGGAGTAGCTGCAGCAAAAGCATTAGGAGATGTGACTGAGTTAGGGTGTTGGGCCACAAAGCAGATAAATTTAACTTCAGAAGTACTTACGCAAATGCTTAATGATGTAGATAGCGCAAGACACGCTGTTTTGCAAAATAGAGCTGCAATTGATTTTTGCTTTTAGCACAGGGTCACGGGTGTGAAGATTTTGAAGGGATGTGTTGTATGAATCTGTCTGACCATTCGGAGTCAATTCATAAAAGTCTCAAGGAGATAAAAGACAACATGAACAAACTAACGGTGGTCAATTCAGGTTTAGATAAGTGGTTAAGGGGTCGGGGCATAACGGGATGGCTTTGAGATCTTTGTAAAAAAGGCATTGTAACTTTAAGTATAATTGTGATTGTATTGTTAATCGTTTCCTGTATCTTAAAGGGAGTGTCTAACATGATTACTAATTCCTTGAAGAAAGTTTGGCTGGTTCAAAGAGAAAAAGGGGGAATTGTGGGGTTGTATTTGGAGGACAGTAGACATGTGATGAGCCAGCCATATGAGGGCCTCTTCTAAGCATGCAGCCGCATACCAAGAAGAAGATAAGAGGAAGAAAACATCTGCAGATGGATACATGGGAAGAACACCAGGCATCAGATGAACCAAAAAGGACACTTACCGAGCCGCATGATTGCCTCGTGCAAGAGGGCTTTTACCAATCAAAAGGCTCGTGACTGCATGTAGAGATAGAAAACTCTGTACATAAAGGGATTGTGGGAACAATAAAGTGGCTTCTGCTTGATTCACATTGAATTGTGTAGGGTCCATTGTCATCTCTCCTCACCATTCATATCTGGTATCATCCACAGGTTTGCTGTGCATATTGTCATCTGGGCTGTACATGAAGGTATTGAGCAGTATCAGCCCAGACCTTGATTTTGGGCTACTCTGCTTGTTACCAATCATCAGATGGATGTCAAACCACTGAATATTATTCCTTGAGCCTGACAGTTCAGACAGTTTTCATCCCATCTGACAGGACACTGATCCAAACCATAACCTCTTGGTCTTCAAGAAAGGATGCTGTGGTAGAGATTGTATAAATATTGCTGAGGTTAAGGTATATGACATCTACTGCCCTGCCATCATCCGTATGGCCTGCTAGTTCATTGTAAAAGGCAATCAGGAGTTACGTCACCTCAGTAATACGCACTGAATATTCCTTACTATGCCCTTGTCTTTCACATGCCTGGAAAGGAATCCAATAGTTTGCATTCTTTGCTTCAAGCTCCTTGGTCCCAGCTTTTCTGTCTGGTCTCTGAGCAGTGGCACCACCTACAAGCACTACATGCATGGCTGCAATCCTTTGACAGAAAACTTGCAATGCTAAACTGTGGTGAGTTTCAGAGTCAGACTCATATAGATTTCTACTGCAAATCCACTCAGTTTTCAGAAAACCTTATAATTTGACCAATTTAAGAGACTTTTTTTTGTTTTTCAGATTGCAGAATGTAGCATTTTCCTTGACGGTAACGTAGAGTCAGTGTCATTGTTAAATCCTATACATCACTGCACAGAGATTAAAGGTGACACTGTTCCAGGGGAAAAACTGCTCAGTTCCTCCAGTTTAAATCAAATAACGATCAAAGTGATTTATTGATTTATTAGGAACATGATATTTATTAATATCCACCAATACACATGCCCTTAAGCAGTCACTGCTGAGGATGCATGCCCCCCTGAGGTGTAGGTATCCCCATGTTGAACCCTTCAGTGTCAACCCACTTGCCAGAGTTCAGCTCCTTACAGTGCTTGGCAGAGGTCTGCTCCGTCCCACATGGGCAGGGGTTGTGGTGCTTCAGGGAGACGTCTGGCAGTCTGAAACCAGTGCTGGCCCTTCTGGGTTTTTTAATCATTCCTGGGCCACAGTATTTTTATTTAAGTTTTTACCTGTATTATCTCTTGTACTCCAGGAATTAATTGATTTTGCATTCATACAGCTCTGGTCTTTTTATTTTTTTGTTCCTTTAGCTAACCCACTGACAAGTTTATTTCCTAATCACAGCTTTCTGCAGGCTCAGAAACTGGATGAAGCTGCATATAATTGACTTCACTGAAACTCGACTGATATTGCGATGAATATGTCATGTTTTTATCCTAATTGGTAGCTGGCATTCTGGAAATATTAGAATGCAGTGTCAGGTAACATACAGGAGAATCTGCTTTGTATTCAAAATTTTGTGGCTCTGAAAACCATTAGATATTACTCATTTGACATTAACTTTGCATAGCCTACACAAATCAAAATTGTGCTTGTATAAAAATAAATCACAAGACACTGTTAGGAGGTAGTTAATGTGCTGCATGAGGAGCCAACGAGGAAAGGTACAATGCTGGACCTTGTTGTCAGTGACAGGGAGAGGGTGGTGGGGAATGTGAAGCTCAAGGGCAGCCTTGGGTGCAATGACCATGGAATGGTGGAGTTCAAGATCCTGAAGGCTGTGAGGAGGGCACACAGCAAGCTCACTATCCTGGGCTTCAGGAGAGCAGAATTTGTCCTCTTCAGGGATCTGTGTGGTGGAGTATCATAAGATAAAGCCCGGCAGGGAAGAGGGGCCCAAGAAAGCTGGTTAATACTCAAAGATCACCTCCTCCAAGCTCAGGAGCAATGCATCTCAACCAAGAGGGAGTCAGGCAAAAAATACTGGGAAGCTCCTGGAAAAACTCCAGTCAAAAAACAGAAAATCAACAGAGGGTGGAATCAAGGGCAGGTAGCCTGAGAGGACTACAGAGAAATTGTCCAAGCAGCCAGGAATCAGGTTAGGAAAGCTAAAGCCTTGATAGAATTTAATCAGGCCATGGATGTCAAGAAAGAAAAGACAAGAAAAGCTTCTATAGGTACATTGGTGATGAAAGGAAGACTAGGAAAAGTGTGGGCCCTCTCTGGTAGGAAATGGGAGACCTTGTGACCTGAAGTATAGAGAAGGCTGAGGTACTGTATGACTTTTTTGCCTTAGTCTTCACCAGCAAAGACAGATGAAGAAAAACAGCAGCTGCATCACCCAAGTTGCAGAAGGCAAAGGCGGGCACTTGGAGAATGCAGAACTGCCTCCTATAGCAAATCAGGTTCAAGAGCATCTAAGGATCCTAAAGCTACATAAGTCCATGGAACCTGATGAGATGCATCTGCTGGTCCTGAGGGAACTGGTGGAAGAAGTGGCTAAGCCACTATCCATTGTGTTTAAGAAGTCATGGCAGTCCCATGAAGTTCCCACTACCCTAACTGGAAAAGAGGAAACATAACCATCATTTTTAAAGAGGGGAAAAAGGAAGACTGAGGAGCTACAGTCCAGTCAGTCTTACCTCAGTGTCCAGCAAGATCATGGTGTAAATCCTCCTGGAAACTGTGCTAAGGCACATGGAAACTAAGGAGGTGACTGGTGACAGCCAATATTGCTTCACTAAGTGAAAATCATGCCTGACAAACTCGGTGGCCTTCTGCAACAAGGTTACAGCATTGGTGGACAGGGAAGAACAGCTGACATCATCTACCTGGATTTGTTCAAAGCATTTGATACTGTCCCGCACACAGCATCCTTGTCTCTAAACCAGAGAGGCATGGATTTGACAGATGGACCATTTGATGGATAAGGAATTGGCTGTATGATCATACACAAAGAATTGTGATCAATGTCTGGATGTCAAAGTGGAGATCAGTGACAAGTGACATTCCTCAGGACTTGATACTGGGACTGGTGTTATTTAAAATCTTTGTTAGTGACATGGACAATGAGATTGAGTGCACTCTCAGAAAGTTTGTTGATGACACCAAGCTGTGTGATACAGTTGACACGCTGGAGGGAAAGGATGCTATCCAGACAGGTTTGAGAGTTGGGTCCATGCAAAGCTCATGAAGTTCAACAAGGTCAAGTGCAAGGTCCTGCACCTGAGTCAGGTCAATCCCAAGCACAAATAGAGGGTGGGTGGTGAGTGGACTGAGAGCAGCCCTGACAAGAAGGACTCAGGTGTCGCCGAGAAGCTCAACATGAGCCAGCAGTGTGCGCTTCCAGTCCAGGAAGCCAACTGTATGCTGGACTGCATGAAGAAGACTGTGGCCAGCAGGTCAAGGGAGATGATTTTCCCCTTTTACTCTGCTCTTGTGAGCCACTACCCTGGAGTACTGCATTCAGCTCTGAGGCCCCCAGCACACAAAGAATGTGGACTGGTTGGAATGATTCCAGAGAAATGGACTGGTTGGAATGAGAGCCAAGAAGATGACTGGTCAGAGGGCTGGAGCACCTCTCCTGTGAAGACAGGCTGAGACCTGGGCTTGTTCAGGCTGGAGAAGGCTCAGGGGAGACCTTAGAGCAGCCTTTTAGTCCCTAAAGAGGACCTGCAAGAAAGCTGGAGAAGCGCTTTTTATAAGAGCAAGTAGTTAGAGAATAAGGAGTAATGGCTTTAAACTGAAAGAAGGTAGATTTAGATGAGATATTATGAACAAGTTCTTTACTGTGAGGGTGGTAAGACACTGGAACAGGCCCCATCCTCGGCAGTATTCAAGGCCAGGTTGGATGGGGCTTTGAGTAGCCTGGTCTAGTGGAAGGTGTCCCTGCCTGTAGTAGGGGACTTCAAACTAGATGATCTTCAAGGTCCTTTCCAACCCAAACCATTCTATGATTCTATGATTCCAATACAATACAGTGCATTTTGTAACAATACTGTACTCTCAATGAGTTTCAGTAAAAGAGTGGACAGTCTCAGATACTGAGGCAAAGTCTAAAGGACAAATCCTCAATGTCTATTCTCACCATCCTGTCCATCAAGGGGAAGAATGACATTTGCACTGTCTGCTGAATTGCCCTGTGGGTCCAGCTGGTGCACAGGAGAAAAAAAGACACTGTAAAAGCAGAGTGCTGCCACAGCACTGCAATGCAGAATGTTTTAGAGAAAATCAATCATAAGCCAACTTGATAGATGGCTCATTTAAGAGAGGCAAAGCTACACTTCGTTCCCCACTTTTGCTGAATTAGTCACAATATATACCCTGAACATCCGCGTGATTTTATGAATTTTTAAGAGCCAGACAGTATTGTTAAAACAGCCATAAAAAGACATACTTTGTAAGTTCCATCAGGCTGTGAGTGGGCACAGAAATCATTCTGGCTCAGAGAACAAGGCTTTAAAATTGAAAATGGATTTCACATATAAATAAGCACTGTATCCATGTAGATGTAGTTTAAGTTTGAGATTAAGCAATTGAATGATATAAAACAGATAACATAATAGGGAAAAAGTAAGACTAGCAAATGTTGTTTCACTAATCATTTTATGAGCTAAAGATTCGTTAGTTTCTTATTACAACTTAGAGCAAAAAAACAAATTCCTACAAGTTAATGTTAAAAAGCATTTTTTGTTAATGTTTCATTTATATTGACCTTTTAAAAATGTTTTTATTCTATGGAAGGGATTTCTGCATAAGATAAAAAAAATAAATCTATGAAACTGTATTTCTATATCTATGAAAAGCCAAAATAATAAAAAAAACAGAATAAATGCATACAAGCACATTATTTTTAAAACCGAGCAGGGGAGGGGGGGGAAGAGAAGGGAAGAGAAGGGAAGGGAAGGGAAGGGAAGGGAAGGGAAGGGAAGGGAAGGGAAGGGAAGGGAAGGGAAGGGAAGGGAAGGGAAAAAAGCAAATAATTGACCAGCTGCACATGTGTTTAATTTTATCAAATAAACATAATTATATCGTTGTGTGTATAGTTATACACATCATTTATATGATATGGTGAGGATAAACACAACTTAGATGGGATTCATCTTACCTAACTTTAGACTCTACACTGTAGATATCTACATGCCATTTTGCAAACTATCATTTTACAAGCCACAGAGAGAGTATGATTCATGTCATGTGTGATATGGGTGCACTAGAAGATGGCTGCCCCATAACAGGGTCTGTTCTGTTCTTTGCCGGAGAAAGAAGACAAGAGGACTCAGTAAAGTTACACTACGGCTATTTATGTGGGGATAAAAAAATCCTCTTTGCCATAATTTTGTCTCTTCTTTCTCTTCTTATTATAAAAAGAGAAATCAAATGCTTAATATCACCTTCTGGTCTGCAAAACTTTCATTACTCGTTAATTAGTTTTCACTTGTAAGTGGATCTTATCAATAGAGAAAAATAAGCACATATGTAGGTAGTGTAGCAATGATGCCAAAAGTGCTAAATAATTAACCTTAAGTTAGAGTGAGGCTTTCCTGAAAGTTAATGAGGTGGTTGTTAGATTAATTAGGGATCAAGAAGTAACTTGTAGCTTAGATTATATAAAAATACTACATGACAAATGGCACACCACATGGTCTTTTAATGCACTGTTAAATTGCAACTGTCACTGGTAAAAGAAATATATACAAAGAGTCTCAGGAAAACTTCATGTAATATATCATTTTTTTACTTGTAATAGTTACCTGTCCACATAGAAGTATGTTTTGAGAAATACTTCAAACTACATAGTAGTTTTTCAGTCGTCACAGCTACTGTGCAACTCCTGTGAATTTTCTAGAAGTATTACATTTAATTTCTTTGCGTGGTAGAAACATACACAGTGATATTTTACACTAATTTAAACTTACAAGATGAAGTTATTAAAAATGTCATATATAGTGAAAGTAAGTTCATTGTAGAAAATTAAAACTGTAACAGTTAGGAGTATAGTATTATCATGATTTATCATGGTATGATACCAAATGATCACCTCCTAGATTCCACAGCTTTTTAAATTGCATTACTTGGTCCATCAATGAATAAGTATAATTGAATAATCCAGTCATTCAAAGTCCCAATGCTTGTCTCCCGTTAACAAAAATGTTCCAACAACATGCTTATGCATCCTTCAAGATGTCTATGAAATATGGGACAATCACCTTATCTACTTCTTTTAACAAGGAGGAGGATTACTAGGTCCTTTGGAACAATAAAGGACACAAAATGAACATTGTTTATTTCGTCTGGAAAAACGAAGGATGAGAGGGAATACAGTTGTTGCCTTTAAATAAATAGGTAGCAAACCTAAGGGAGGTAAAAGAGTTATTTAGCTAACAGACCATGTTGGCACTAGAATAGATGGTATGGAATAGCCATGAGTAATCAATGTAGGCTTGACAGAGAAAGTATGTTTGTGAGCTAAGGAATGAATCTTGGAGAAAATGTTTAACAGGAATAGCTAACAGAGACAAAAACAAAGCAAGAAAGAAACACACTCTCCTAAAAGAAATATATAGATATATAAAAGGAAAAAATAGGCGGAAGAAAAAAAAAAGGCAAGAAAAGCTTAAAAGCTTAACTACTGTTAAAAAAAATAGTTTGGTTTATGAAGTGCATTATATGAATTATTAGCTGTGATGAGAGGAAAAAGGTATCCAATATCTAGAAGGTCCCTTTACATTTAAGATTCCATGATACAATTTTTATTTGATTTCTGAAACAGAACTGGACAAAATAGAGTGGGATGGAGAAATAGCTAGACAATACTTACGGTTTTAAAAGTACATTGAGGAGTACAACCACAATAAAAATCAGTTTAAGAGATTTTTTGAAATATATTGAATGACAGAAACACAACAGACGATAAAAACTGGGCCACAGGTGATATCCAGATTTTGCATCGATAATATTCTTGACTGTCCACAAGATGACCAAGAAAGGCTATTTATTTATTTATTTATTTATTTTAGACAGGGGGATTAAAATTTATAAATCTTATTGAAATTGCACAACAGTGAACAGTGTCTTGATAGTCATGAAAAGCCATCAGCATTTTTGCTAGTAGGCTGCATATGGGCTCTTCTGAATTGCATTCTGAGGGTGTTATATATAAGACAATTCTAGCTTAAAAGTCACAACCATACTAGTGAGGTATTATGCTGGAACTTGGACAGCTTTCCACTTTGCAGGTTTTATAAGCTCAGGTGTAGAACACACTGTTTTATCTGTATGGGTTTATATACAACAAAGAGTAAATCAGATTTGCCCGCCCTTGCTCAAATAGATATACTTGAAATACTACCCAGGATTTTAAACAAAGGAGCAAAGGAGTAAAATAGGTTATAATTGTAAAAGATGTATGTATACAATGTTTTTGTCTTCATACATTGCCTTGTTTTATACTATACATTTTGAAATTATTATGAGTTCATACATTAAGTTTACACTAATACAACTAAACATTGTATATCAAGTCCCACTGATAATGACCTCACTTGTTAATTTCACTGTCACAAGAAGTCTATTGGGCAGGACAAGGAAATTTTGTGTCATAGAGTATGGCTTTGAATTCTTGTTGTAGAACTGAAATTAAACGTTTGTTTAAATGTGAGAATTCTCACTCTTAAAAAACAACCCTGCTGCTGCTGCTGGTGGCAATTTCTCTTACACCCTTGTGTGGACCAGTATCTATTTTGTGTGTAAGCAATCAATGGTTATGTCACATATTAAGAAACCTTTTCGTAATAAAATGCGCTTTGTTGTATCTTGGTTATTTTCCTCCCATCATTTTGTATTACTTTTCTTTTAACCATATAACCCTCTGAGGCAGTTATTCATTAGCAGAGTGTTTCAGTTCTAGGTCACTGGTTCAGTTCAGCACACATTCAAGATGAAGATGTGCTGTAGGCATCAATTCGGTTTCAAGCAGGTGTTCCCATCCCCACAGTTCTAAAAAGTACTTAGTGATACCCTCCTTATCAATCTCACCAGACAGAACAAAGACTGCATAGAAATAGCTTCATTCTCTCTGAGTTCATGATGGGCCTTCTGAGCCAGAATTGAGACCTGCTGGTAGACCAGTGTGAGACAGATTGCATAGGTTGCTGGTGTTCATGGAGACAGAGAACTCTGCTTTAATGATGGCTATTCTGATTTTGCTATTTGTGAGTCTGTCTTTTTATACAGTACCTGCTGTTGCATTTTCTTCTTACCCACATGCTACATTAATTTCTTTCAGTTGTATTTTCCCCTTGATGACAGGAACAATATATATTTTGGGCACTGATTTCATTAGTAGGAAACAGATCCTTCCTTAACAAATTTTCATGCAGTGATTTTGGAGGGAGAGTGCTGTTGCTAGAAGTGTCAGTTACTAAAATTCTGATAACTAAGTGTTCAAAACCAGCACTTTAAAGAAAGGTCTTTTGGCTGGGAGGATGTAGTAGCAAAATAGTAAAAATGCAGTAAAAGGTCATGAGATGTGTTCCTTTTCATTCATGTGTTATTTTTTAAAAGAGATTACAAAGGCAAAGTGGTTGGCTTACTCAGTGGAATGTTGCTGCTTATAAACAGAATGTCACTTCAATCTTTATTTTTGATTGATTATTCAAGAAAACATTTCTATTTAGGCAGTCATCTAGGTCTGAATGAAGATTACATTTTTTTCAGTTTCAATAAATGAAATAACAAGAAAACACTGCATTTACAAGTATAATCTGCATTTAATTCTCATTTGATAAGAAAATTATGAAGAAAAGTGAAACAGATCATTGCACACAGAAAAGTATGTAGAATTAGACAATCTTACCACTCTCCTTGGGGTTACTCATAACATTTGAGCAGTACTTTTTTATGTAAGTAATTCTACAAGTAGGTAATTACTCACTGCAGTTTGGGCAGTTGGTTACAGCTCTGCACAACGGTTTAGAGTCATAGAATCATAGAATCGTAGAATCATAGAATCGTAAGGGTTGGAAAGGACCTTAAGATCATCTAGTTCCAACCCCCCTGCCATGGGCAGGGACACCTTGCCCTAAACCACGTGGCTCAAGGCTCTGTCCAACCTGGCCTTGAACACTGCCAGGGATGGAGCATCCACAACCTCCCTGGGCAACCCATTCCAGTGCTTCACCACCCTCACTGTAAAGAACTTCTTCCTTATATCTAATCTAAACTTCCCCTGTTTAAGTTTGAACCCATTACCCCTTGTCCTACCACTACAGTCCCTAAGGAAGGGTCCCTCCCCAGCATCCTTGTAGACCCCCTTAAGATACTGGAAGGCTGCTATGAGGTCTCCATGCAGCCTTCTCTTCTCCAGGCTGAACAGCCCCAACTCTCTCTGCCTGTCTTCATACGGGAGGTGCTCCAGCCCTCTGATCATCCTCGTGGCCCTCCTCTGGACTCGCTCCAACAGCTCCATGTCCTTTTTATGGTGAGGACACCAGAACTGTGCACAGTACTCCAAGTGAGGTCTCACAAGAGCAGAGGAGAGGGGCAGGATCACCTCCTTTGACCTGCTGGTCACGCTTCTTTTGATGCAGCCCAGGATACGGTTGGCTTTCTGGGCTGCAAGCAGACACTGCCGGCTCATGTTAAGCTTCTCGTCAACCAACACCCCCAAGTCCTTCTCCCCAGGGCTGCTCTGAATCTCTTCTCTGCCCAACCTGTAGCAGTGCCTGGGATTGCCCTGACCCAGGTGTAGGACCTTACACTTGGCTTGGTTAAACTCCGTAAGGTTGGCATCGGCCCACCTCACAAGCATGTCAAGGTCCCTCTGGATGGCATCCCTTCCCTCCAGCATATCAACCGAACCACAGAGCTTGGTGTCGTCGGCAAACTTGCTGAGGGCGCACTCAATCCCACTGTCCATGTCGCCGACAAAGATGTTGAACAGGACCGGTCCCAACACCGATCCCTGAGGGACACCACTCGTTACAGGTTTCCAACTGGACATTGAGCCATTGACCACAACTCTTTGCGTGCGGCCTTCGAGCCAGTTTTTTATCCACCGAGTGGTCCATCTATCAAATTGATGTCTCTCCAATTTAGAGACAAGGATGTCATGCGGGACAATGTCGAACGCTTTGCACAAGTCCAGGTAGATGACATCAACTGCTCTGCCGCTGCCCATCAGTTCCGTGGCTCCATTATAGAAGGCCACCAAATTGGTCAGGCAGGATTTCCCCTTAGTGAAGCCATGTTGGCTGCCACCAACCACCTCGTTGTTTTTCATGTGCCTTAGCATGTTTTCCAGGAGAAACTGTTCCAAGATTTTGCCAGGCACAGAGGTGAGACTGACTGGTCTGTAGTTTCCCGGGTCTTCCACCTTCCCCTTCTTGAAAATGGGGGTTATATTGCCCTTCTTCCAGTCATCGGGAACTTCACCTGACTGCCAGGATTTTTCGAATATGATGGACAGTGGCTTAGCAACTTCATTCGACAGCTCCTTCAGGACCCGTGGATGGATTTCATCAGGTCCCATGGACTTGTGCACATTCAGGTTCTTAAGATGGTCTCGAACCTGATCCTCTCCTACAATGGGCCTAAGGTCTTCGTTCTCACAGTCCCTGCATTTGCTTTCCAAGACTTGGGTTGTGTGGTCAGAGCATTTGCTGGTGAAGACTGAGGCAAAGAAGTCATTAAGAACCTCTGCCTTCTCCAAATCCATGGTAGCCAGTTCTCCTGATAGCTTCTGGAGAGGGCCCACATTGTCCCTAGTCTGTCTTTTATTTGCTACGTATCTATAGAAGCCTTTCCTGTTATCTTTTACATCCCTCTCCAAACTTTATTCTAGCTGGGCCTTAGCTTTCCTAACCTGGTCCCTAGCTTCTCAGGCAATGCTCCTATATTCTTCCCAGGTGGCCTGTCCTCGCTTCCACCTTCTATAAGCTTCTTTTTTCCCTCTAAGTTTCCTCAGCAGCTCCTTGTCCATCCATAGAAGTCTCCTGGCCCTCCTGCTGCACTTTCTTCTAGTCGGGATGCAACACTCTTGAGCACGTAGCAGGTGATCCTTGAATACCGACCAGCAGTCTTGGGCCCCCCTGCCCTCTAGGACTGTATCCCATGAAACCTTACTAAGGAGGTTCCTGAAGAGGCCAAAGTCTGCTCTCTTGAAGTCCAGGGCAGTGAGCTTGCTGCATGCTCTTCTCACTGTCCTGAGGATCTCAAACTCAACCATCTCGTGATCACTAGAGCCAAGGCTGCCCTGGAGCATCACATTTCCAACCAGTCCCTCCCTGCTGGTGAGCACAAGGTCCAGCATGGCACCTCTCCTCGTCGGCTCCTCTACTGCTTGAAAGAGGAAGTTGTCTTCCACACAATCGAGGAACCTCCTGGATTGCTTGTGCCGGGCCGTACTGTCCCTCCAACAGATGTCAGGATGGTTGAAGTCCCCCATGAGGACAAGGGCCTGCGAGCGTGAGGCTGCTCCTATCTGTCTGCAGAGCGTTTCATCCACAGAGTCCTCTTGATCAGGCGGCCTGTAACAGATCCCCACCGTAATGTCCCCTGTTGCTGTTTTCCCTTTGATCCTGACCCACAAACACTCTGCTACCTCATCACCCGTCCCCAGGCAGAGTTCCATACTCTCTAGCCTATCACTGACATAGATAGCAACGCCCCCTCCCCGTCTGCCTGGCCTGTCTTTTCTAAACAGCCTGTAACCTTCCATTCCGACATTCCAGTCATAGGAGCCATCCCACCATGTTTCTGTGATACCAATGATGTCATATTCCCGTAGCCTTGCACACATCTCTAATTCCTCTTGTTTGTTCCCCATACTACGGGCATTTGTATAGAGGCACCTTAGCCGAGCTCCAAATGAAGCCGACTCAATGGCTGGGGCAGCTGGAACATCTCTACATCGCTCCAAGCACTTATTACAGGTGCTGACAACTGACCAGGAATGTTGGGATGTATCAATGCTCCCCTCCCCCAACACATCTAGTTTAAAGCTTTCCTGACCAGCCTGGCAAGCCTCCTACCAAAACAGCTCTTCCCCTTCTTTGTCAGACCAGCTCCACCAGCCTCCAGTAGATCTGGCCTCCCACATGGAGCCCCATGTTCTAAATAGCCAAACCCCTGACTATGGCACCACCATTCTAACCATTTATTAACCTGCCAGACACGCCTAGCTTTTTTAAGGTCCTCCCCTTTGTCCTGGAGAATCGATGAAAAAACTATCTGAGCTCCAGAGCCCCTAACCACCTCTCCCAGGGCTCTGTAGTCCTTCTTAATGTTTTCCAGACTACTGCTTTGTCTTTTGGACAAAGAATGATATAGTATCATTATTATTATTATTATTGCTATTAGTAGTAGTTGTATGTTGTACTTTAGTTATTAAACTGTTCTTATCTCAACCTGTGGGTTTTACATGCTTTCAGTTCTTGTCCCCATTCTGCCAGGGGAGGGGAAAGGGGGGTTGTGAGCGAGCGACTCCATGGTTCTGAGTTACCAGCTGGGCTTAAACCACAACAGTGCAGAACTCGAGTCTTACATTTCCTGAGTGAATGTCCCCATTGATGAACAAATATTTTTTCTAACTTTTGCAATTTACACTTAAACCATTCTCATGGAAGTGCAGACTCTTGCGCTATGAATTTTAGCCACTGATAATAATATCGCTTTTCTTTGTAATTTCTTTTTGGACTATTTAGGAATCATTACATGCCTGCAGCCATTTCAGGACCATAAATTATAATTGCTGAACTAAAGTATTGCACACTGTCACTCCAGGGCTTCTTTAAAAGAGTGATTTTCTATCCAGAGAAAATTCATCTGAGGGACTGCAAACACTAGACCCAATGAGAATAGATAAACCTTAAATCCAAGAGCTTTGAAAAGTATTCCCATACTTCAAGTATATCTGCTGTAGGGCAGAAGATTATTTACATTCTAAAAGTTTTCTGTATTCTTTCTCAGAGGCACAAAACACTTTCTTAGAAACTTTTTTGGAGACCTAAGGGTCTTGCTTTGGCAGTCTGATTTCCCTACTGCTGAAGTACCTAGGTGCAGTTGTTCGAAGCATGACATAGTTTCACACCAAAAGGCTTGAAAAGATAAAAATAGACTAGTAACATGCTTGCCAAAGAGGCAAAGTTTGGTGGCTGTGTTGGGGGGAGGTCTCATTTAAAAAAAAAAAAAATACTATTTGTGAGTCCCTCCATATTACTCCCTATAGGTGCAGCAGCAAACTCAGACTGCTACCTCTGGCACAAAGATCAGTTTACACATTGAGAGAAAATTTGTTCTTTGGCAACTGCCAGGAAACTTTCCATTCATTTCCATCTGAATGGTGAGCAGGCACCCACTTAGAGAGATTTGGTTCCCCATCTGAGCATTGCCTTATTACAAGGACCCAGTAACAAACCAGATAGATAGAATGAGTTTTATATAATGATAGCAAAGTATTAAAAAACCCCTTAAGTGTGGTCTGCAGATTTACAGATCTTAGTAGAAGTCAGACAGATGCTTTGTGAAACATGCTAGCTGATGTCGGTGAGCATGCTTCAGAGGAGGGCCACAAGGGTGATGAGGGGGCTAGAGCACTTTCCATATGAAGACAGGCTGAGAAAATTGAGGCTGTTCAGCCTGTAGAAGACAAGGCTGTATGGAGACCTCATAGGAGCCTTCCAATATCTGAAGAGGGCTACAAGGATGGTGGAGAGGGACTGACTCTTCATCAAGACTGTAGCGATAGGTCAAGGGGCAATGGGCTCAAACTTAAACAGCGGAGATGTAGGCTAGATATAAGGAAGAAATTCTTTACTGTGAGAGTGGTGAGGCACTGGAACAGGCTGCCCAAGGATGTTGTGGATGCTCCATCCCTGGCAGTGTTTAAGGCCAGGTTGGACAGGGACTTGAGCAACCTGGTCTGGCAGGAGGTGTCCCTGCCCATGGCAGAGGGGTTGGAACTAGATGGTCTTAAGGTCCTTTCCAACCCAATTTTATGATGCTGTGATTGTATGCTTGGGAAATCAGATCTTATGTGTCTATGATTGGGCAGTCAGAGGTGGGATACAAGGAAAACATACAATTAGAGGATTTCCTTAAAAAATATTTTTGGTTTTTGTTTGAATGTTTGTTTGGGTTTTGTTTTGTTTTGTTTTTTAAATCTTAAATAACTTGTCTTATATTAGCAGTTATGTCTAGAAAACATAAAAGCAATTTAGCATTTTGAAAAATCCTCTTTATGAGGATTAAAAAATGAAAACCTTGACCAACTCTACTTTCAGCCTATCTAATGGAAACATTGTTAATAAAGTCACAGACAAAAAAGGAGTCTTGATTTAGGCTCATACTAATTTATTAATTAACTAGGAGTAGAGGACATTACGCAGTAATCTTTACTGAATTCAGGGTCTGAAGTGTAAGACTTTTCTCTTGACGAAAAGGAAATATTAATATATTTTTTGTAATGGTCACCATATCAAACTGATTTGGATGAACTCTAATATTGTCATGATGTAGCTTATTATTTGTGCATTATGAAAATTACAGACAGAAAAACAGTTCTGAGAATTGTTGAACTGACCTGACTTTGATGGATGAGTTCTGTGACCTTGGTCAAAGTCGATTCATGCTTAATTCTCTGCCTGCATCATTGTTCCACAGAGATGTTTGAACAATTAATTTCACTGATGTTCACAAGATAGTTAGTTAGTGTGAGTCTGGAATGGGAATTTTTCTTCTGAACTTTTTTCTTTCGCATTCTTTTCTTTCAGTTTTAATATTTGATATTAACTTGCTGAGAGATTATTACAACATTTAATTAACTGGTTAATTAACTTTACTAGTATAATATTAATACTACTTGGAGTCCTATTTAGCACCTTCAAAATTCATATTAATATAATTGTACAATGTTTGGACCTATGTAGCACTGATCATACACCTGAGATTTCAAGTGTAAGTGATTTAGTACATATTTTCCAACTTTACATCTTCATTTTAATGTGGAAAAATTCTCTATAGAACTTCAGCAGTAATTCTGAAGTTCAGAAATTCTATAGTATAACACAAGTTTTTATTCACAAATTACAGGAAAATATTAGGCAGAACCCATAGATCTCTGAAATTATACAGAAATACTGCTTTGCTTTTATTTGGGAACAGGGAGAAAGCATACATGGTTGGCCAGAGGGTAATTAATGGAGTGTCTTTCCTATTCTAATCGTTCTAAGGAAACCCTTGGTAGTGTGTCCTAAAAGCAGTGACTTACCAACACCCTGGAATCTAAAGCAGAGTGGAAATTATTGCTACACTTCGAAGGTGACAGTGAAATTGTTCAGCTCCAAATGGAAGTTGTAGAGCATAGGACATGGGATACTAAATCATCTAGCAGCAGAGAGAAATTCAGGCACATGACTGATGCCAGATTTCTGCTGGGGGATCAAAATCCATCAACCAAAGTAGCTACTGCCATTAATCATGCTTCTGAAGTGTTTGGTATTTCTTTGACTTATCAATAGTAGCACTCCCTCTGGTGGCAAGAAGTGGAAAGGGAGCAAGAGGCTCCTGTGCCCCTAAATGATGAGGCAGCAACTGCAAGGGAGAAAAAAAAAGGATCAATAAAAAGGTACTCATGCTATGACAACTCTACAGGCAAGATTTTATCTAAACCCACAAAACAAGGCTGGGTACAATGAATAAGCCTGGCTTCCTATTCTTGCACAGAGGCTACATCCAGAATGATTCTAATCATAAACCAGCACAATAGCATATGCAAGATTATGAAAAGTTGAGATACTATCCTACCCTGTTCATGAGTAAGAGGAAAGGAATATGTGCTGTTGAACTGGTACGTTGCTATAAAAGGGCAAAATTATGACTGTCCTGACTCTCTCCTTGACATTTTCTAGTGTTTTCTGAGGTTAGACTATAGATTGACTGATATACTCAGGACATGAACCATTGCTGGGAAACCTGTGATTTCAGCGCTTTGGGATACTGCAATTCTCTTTTTGTAAAAAAAAAAAAAAAAAAAAAAAAGTTATTTTTCGATATCCCTACATTTCATATTTTAGCTTTACTACTTCAATGAGTTCCTGATAAGTATTACCTCAACTACAGAGTAACCAGCAAGTGGCCACTAATCATTTTGTTCCCTATACATAATTTAATTATTTCCTTACCTCTCTGTATGCAATTCTTTTTCTCTTGATCCTCCCTCACAGCTGGGGGAGAAAGGTGAAAAATAGGAATGGTTTAGAGATCTGAGGATACATTCAAATATAACATCACAGAGAAAAAGAGGCAAAATTGAAATGGGGAATGTCTGTGCCTCTGTTCTGTTGTCCTCCAAATTTTTTTATGAAAATATTAAAATTTTTTTAATAATTTGGAATTTACTCAGCTGCAGACTGAGTGTAAAATCATCTGCTACAAGTGTTCCTAGGACTTCCTATCATACTACCTGTTCTCAGGAACAGAAAGGAAGATCTTTGTTCCTGTTTATCTCATCTGACTCGAGGAAGATAAGGAAGCTCAGTGTCTTTCAACTGCAATGCTACTAGTTACATGGTCAGCACAGTGGGACTTGTAGGCAGCAAATTGAGTACAGTAATGTACAAGTATGAAATTAATCTAGACAGAAATATAAACCCACAGTATGAATATGCATACTGTAAAGTTTGTAAATTATACCAACCTAGAAAACACGATCAGTGCAGTCAGGGTATCAGGGCAGGAACTTCATGAAATTCAGCAAGGACAAATGCAAAGTCCTCCATCTAGAAAGGAGGCACCCCTTCCAGCAATAAGCTAGAGGTCGAATGGCTGGGGAAAAACTCTGCAGAAAGGACCTATGAGCCCCGAGGAACAGCCGGCTGACTGTAAACCAGCAGTGCACCCTGGCAGTGAGGAAGGACAAAAGCCTCCTGAGCTATAAGAATGGGAACATAGCCAGCTGATAGAAATAATTTTTCTCTTTTACTCAGCACTTTTAAGATGGTGTGCAGAGTATTATGTCTAGTTTTGGATCCTCAAACCAGAGGTTTATATAGATGAGTGAGTTCAGTGGAGGGTCACCACAATGGTCAGTGCTTGGGGCCCTTGGCCTAAGAGGTAAGGTTGAGGGAATGAGGCTTATGTAGCCTGGAAGAGAGATGGCTGAGGTGGACCTAGCAGCGGTCTCTGGGTACCTGCAGGGAGGTTACTAAGAAAGCAGAGCCAGAGCCATCACAGAAACATTGCGGAAGAACAAAAGATAATGGATATGACCCAAAATAAGAGAAGTCCAGACTGTATATATGCAGAAAATTTTTCATAATGAAGGTAGTCTTAGAAATGGAGCTTGCTGCCCAAAGAACCTACATCACAGAATCATAGAATCAGTTAGGTTGAAAAAGTCCTTCAAGATCATCAAGTTCAACTGTTACCCCAGGACTGCCAAGTCCACCACTGAATGGTGTCACAAAGGGCCTAGTCTACACACTTTTTGAACACTTCCAGGGACAGTGATTCCACCACTTCCCTGAGCAGCCTGTGCTGATACCTGACAACCCTTTCAGTGAGAAGTATTTTCCTAATACCCAGTCTAAATGTCCTGTGGTGCAGTTTGAGGCCATTATGTCTTGTCTTATCACTCATTACTTGGGAGAAGAGACTAACCACCTCCTCAGTCCATCCTCTTCTCAGGTAGTTGTAGAGAGCGATAAGGTTCCCCCTGAGCCTTCTTTTCTCCAAACTAAACAACCCCAGTTCCTTCAGCCATTCCTCATAAGACTTGTTCTCCAGACCCTCCACCAGCTTTGTTGCCCTTCTCTGGACACACTCCAGCATCTCAGTGTCTTTATTTTAGTGAGGGGGTGCTCTGAAGACTGAATATACAAGTGGAAGTGTCTGAACTGTAGTGAGAGCTGTGTTGCAGCCCACTAAATACTTTTGCAGCATAAGAACGAGGTGTGTCTTGCATATCTTAGACACATGGAGGACCTTCAGGGTACCGAACCTGCAGGGAGGGTGTTGGGAGTATGTACAAAGTGGAGAGATGGGGGGAGTAAGCAAGTGGCTATGTGATGCTTAGTTAAGATAAGAAGGATCCTGCCTGAAATGCCTGCTTCTCTTTATTAATGATAAAAGGAGGCTGAAATTGGTATCAGACAAATCCTATTCACTAAGTCAAAACCAAAATTACAAATATAGCTATTTACTTTGCTGGGATTTGACTCCACATGTCCTGACTCAGAGAATAAGAGCTGCTTATGAAGATAAATAAAGAAAATCATTAGTATACTTTACTCTAATAACAAGGAACATCTGAATTGTCTGTCTCCAGCACTGCAAAAAGTTGGTTCCCCCAGGTCATCAAATTATCTCACTCCACCTCTCACACTTTTTACCTGTTAAGAAGTATACACATGTAAAGCATTTTATCTTCACAGTGGAGCTCCAAAGTCTTCCTTTTTTTTTTTTCTTTTAATTAATACGATAGAAAATAAATAAATAATTAGTTATATTCACCCTAGGATACATTGTCACTTAATTTCAAATGCTTCCTAATAAAGACAGCAGAATACAGGAAAAATCCATACAGACATAACACAGCAATCTTTTCTCTTTTGGTTACTATTTTAAAATCAATTATGTGTAAGCAAGGGAAGCCTGCAGGTAGCAAGCCAGTCAATGTTGTTTTATTAGTACTGGACTGTCTTCACAACTGAAACACATTTTAGCCACATGTCAATCATATTCTAACATCAGTCTTTTATAAGTTTTCCTCAAATTATTACTTCCTTCTCAGTTTAAATGAAATGGAAAATTGAAATACTCTTTTATATTTTTATATTCTCCATGAGAAAATTTAGAACTAATCTAAAATAAAGCAACCAGCAATCTATCTGCTTTGTCAGTCAGTATTGACATACTGTTCAATTCCATCTGTATGCTAATATCAAGATTCAGTTCTGCAAATGTATTCTTCAAATTAAACGGAAGCCAAAAATGTAGTTCTGATGTAATTCCAGTGGATAAATATGTATCATTCACAGTTTCACAGAGTCTTCATATTTCAGAAAGAGTCTGAATTTAAAAAAAAACCAAAACCCACCAACACCAAAAGCCACAAAAATTTCTGCAAAAAACTGAAGGCTGCATTTATATAGATTTTTATTCCAAGTTCAGATTTAATAATAAAGACATAGCTGCTGCATTCAATATCCAGCTGAGCTTCAGCAGGCTATTGAGCAGCCATATCCTTATTTTTAAAATTAATTTACAATAAATACCTGTGTCTAGAACATAAAGCTCTGGGGATTTCCTTTAAAAGCAGTGTGAAAGAAAAAATAAAAATCTAATGTAGAAGTAGTTGAAATTACTTTTTTCATGTTAACTAGGAAGCAGTACACAAAAGATGATTATCAAGTCTTCACTTTCACCAACATTGGTTTCCTTATAGGAAGGTAAATCTCCTGCAGTGAGCATAGAATAGAGAAACATATTAAGTAAGCACTATCAGTTTGCTTAGATAAAGATCCTAGGGTTTTCTTCTAGCAAGTATTCAGCCACACTCCATGCAAAATAGATTGATCACAGTGAAGTTCTTAATGGACTTCATGAAATGCCTGGCTTTTCTGCCTTTCCAGATTTATAGGAGTCTCTGCTGGAGGTTGACTATATCCTGGGGAAGCCAGAGAAGAACAGCTGATGGCACAAATGCTGTTCTTGTGAGGGTGCTCTCCAGGAAAAATGCTCACATATTTTTCTCTCCTCTGTTTATGACATCTCTCAGTGCGGTATGTCTTTCCTTTTTATAACAAAAAAAGAGAAAATAATATGGTTTTGTTTTTATAACCCATATGGCATTACATTAAATTGTCACTGAAAAATTGTTTAAATTCTCCTGGATGTTGGGCTTTTGAAAGAAATATTATTGTGAGCAAGCCTAAAAAATCAATCAGCACTGCAGCCGCCTTTTTGTTAGTTAGCAATTCATAAAAAAAACAAACAAAGAATGATCATGTTATCTCTATTCCTAAAAACAATATTTAAAACATCTATTTTGTTAAAAAAGATGTTTTTATTCCCCATCAAAAATAATATTTTAAAAGTCTAATTAAGAAGTACATGCATGTAGGAAGGTCCTTTTACATTGTGTGTGTGTTTGCTTGTGTGTCTTTTCAGGTAGGGATATTTACTACTCTGTAATAAAGGTGCTTCTAGAAGGAGAAGGAAGGTGAGCTTATACTAGTCTACAGTACTGTTAAATGTATAGCCAGAATGCACAGAGTGGCACCTTGAACAGCAAAGGGAAGATATTTTACACCTCAGTGGTTCTGAAAAGGTTTACACAGGCTTGAGGTGATTATAGAGGCATTAAATGAGCAAGAAACTGATGAACATGATCCAGATCATCAATAAGCAATCCAGATGTGCAGCACAAGTGAATACAGAGATTGATGAATCCTTCGAATTGGGTAAGGGAAGCAGTAGGAGTTTGACAGGTTATTTACTGGCTGCCGTAAACTTTAATTCTGCTCCATGAATCAGCTAGCACAACGTTACAGCAACGGCAGGCTCTTTCCTAGGGCAGAGGCGCTACTGCTCTTAAAATGCCCTCCTCAGCTTGTCTCTAGGTCTGCACTCCACCAACAATTTTAAATGCAACGGTTCATTGACCTTCTTACAACAGAGCTTCTAGCATAGTAGCAAAAAAAGAAAAGGGCAGAAAGGTGCATTCAAGACAATATTGAAAAGATCAGCAAGCATAGGGACTTAACACTTCACTCCCTGCTTAAAAGGGTGTCTTTACAGAAAGTCAAAGTTCAGCTATTTATTAAGTCATGTATTGTGAAGATGCTGAGAAGTCTCCGAACCTTTTGTGCAAGGTGTTAAACACTATCATTATCCAAGACAGCTTATAATTTATGACTACTCTTAGTCTTTCTATTCTGAATCTAACTGATGAGGTTAAAGAAATTACCTTCTTCAGTTATCCAAAACCACCTCTCTTCTGGAGGTTATAGCCTTCCCAGGAGACCAAACTAAGTGAGAACACCGTATGTGCTTCAATACAAACTCAGCTAGGAGCAACAATAATATATGTTCTGCTGGCTGTGCTGCAGGATTATGAAGGTCCAGCACAGGGCTAGTTGCTGCTTCACTGAACAGGCTCATGCTTATATTGAATACTGTATCATAGTCATCAAAGCAAACTATAGAACCTTTTCTAGGAGAGGGAAATTACTACTGCTCATGGAGCAACTTAGCCTGGATGGCAGTTATAAAGTAACATACTTCAGGTTGAGACAAAAAATGCTACAAAAGAGTAAGAGGTCTACAAGCAAGTTGGTGCAGTAGACAACAGAAGCCTACTGAGACCAGCAGGGCACAGACATGCAGCACTATACTTCGCAGTTGATAGGAGTTACCTTTCCTCTAGTCCCAGAAGGATTCTGTAGACTGATACACCAAAAAGTTCTTGAAATAATATCAGTCTGAAAGCTAACTGGGAGGACCAGACCTATGTGCCAGAACAGGGTGGTCAGGGACATTCTAAATTTGGGGTTGAATTTGATTTTTTTGAGCCTCTCAATAAAAAGACACAGTAAATCAACTGTAAATTGCTGACCAGTTTGGGGCTTTTCATACGTTCATTGCAAATTTTAAGTCTGCATTTCTGCCACAGGCAGTATTATCCCAGTAAGATACTGCAAGTGAGCCTGGGAGTCTACGCTTCTACAACAGCTGATCCTGTTGTCTCAGAGTAGGTGACCAAAAGTGCAACAGTTTTGAGGTATCTATGTCATATTGTCTAGAGGAAAGCTATACACCACTTGTCAAACAAGGTAGAGCAACCAGTGTCTGACTGGTAGTAGTTTCAGTAGTGATAATCCTGCCATTTACAGCTTGTCTTTTTACTCTGAATGAGAGGGAGTATGTAATACAAAAGACTTAACTCATGTTCTTTTAGCAGTTAAGAGATTTTCAAGCAGATTTTCCTCTTGTGTATTACAGAGGTTCCTGTAGGACACATAAAGAAGATGTTCAGGAAAAAGTTTGGGTTATTCCTGCCTTAGGCAAAGGCAAACTTATTCCTTTCACTGAAGGACCTGGGTGCACTTGGTGGGTAATGCAGGAGGATGGGGAATTCCGGTGTGTACCTCAAGGAGATCTGATTTTGGGTGAGAATAGCCAATGAACTAAACTGTATGATGTTAATTGCTATATAATATTGTATATCATCACTTCTATGGCAGCTATATGCCCATCACCACACTGAGAGTCTTGCAGCACTCTGCCACTCCAGATTTGAAGATCTGAACCCAACTCCCTTTTGATTGCCACATTAATGCAGAACGGACTTTGTTGAATCTGGTCAAGGGCAGCGGTGATGGAATCAGAACTGGCTTCAGCATGCAACAATCCAACACCACACACCCTTTACTGCCCGGAGAGACTGTTAGAACAGATTGATCCCAAAGTCATGGACTTAATGAACTCAATAGATTTTATAGGGACGGTCTGTAGACTAAGGGAATCATATATGTGTATATATATCAAAAGATAGGAAAATTGATGGTGTATTGGGAAGTGTGGGACCTGGCATGACATAAATTGTATGGAATAAGGGGTGGATCCTGCCCTGGTTTTGGCTGGGATAGAGTTAAACTGGGGTTGAAGACGAAGCTGGGAGGGACATGGCTTGGACAGTTGGCCTGCAGTGGACAAAGGAATATTCCACATTGGCTTTTGGCTGGGGTCAACTTCTAACTACTGTGAAGATGCACAGCAACAGCTGCCTATTAAAAGGACTGTAAAAAAATCATCACCAATTATTTAGATTTAGATACAACACAGTTTTGCAAGTGAGAGTTAGCAGAAAAATTATTTCAAGCGTAAACAAACTGTCTTGTTTTCTTCATCTGATTTTTGCAGACAAAATCGTTCTAAAATAGATAATTAATTAGAAAATAAAAGAGATTCAATGGAAAATGAATAATAGCAGAAATTTCACATTAAAGAGGTGGATGACAATTACATAGCAAGCTACTCTGAAGCATTCTGTTTCCAGCACACAAAAGATAAAAAGTTTTCATAACAGAGTTGACAGAATATTGTCTTAAAGCAAAGACGTAAATACTGTAGGTATCCATAAGAGGAAAAGCCTCTCATTTGATCTACTAACACCAAACTGAAGAAAACAGAAGAATGGAAGATCAGCTGGTAATGTGCAAGGAAGAGAGAATTTTCATAATCACTGTTAAAGATGATTAAGTCAAGTAAATAAAGTACAAAATAAATTGAGTACCACAGGAAATTGCAGTGGGGGAAAAAAGTATATTAGAGATGAAAAAACAGAATATTTAAATCTCATTTTTATTTCTGTGTAGAAAATATTGCTTTTTTATAAAAGTATCTTGCAAGGTAGTGTCTGTAAGACACTTCAATGGGAGTTCAGGGTGCTTCACTCTTTACATGATACAGACCTTCAGAAGGGCTAGAAATAAGAATGCAGTATAGTTGTTAGTGAGTGCATGTAAATAAGGCAGAAAAGGTGAAAGTCTGGAATGATGCTGATCCGTTCCATGATCCATGTAAATATGAGCTGCAATTCTTTACAAAATGAATCATTTGTTTATAATCTATTGAGTTACTTTGTGAAGGGAAAAGTTAGTTCAAGAACAAATAGACTGCCTTTGGCTAAAACATGTTGTGGAGTTTTTGTATTGTTTTGTCGTTTTTTGTTGGGAGTGTGTGGAAGACAGGGAAGACAGAACACTGAATGATAATATTTATGGCTGTTACCCAAAATCATAGCCGAATAGATGAATTCAGCTTTTCCAGTAAGAACACCCAGTGTTCTTTTCCAGTAAGAACACTGGAAATTCAGCTTTTCCAGTAAGAATCTAAGAGGCATCTTAGATTTCCTTTACATTATTTCTTGTAGAATATATGTGTAGGGAAAACTGGTAAAAATGGAGAAAGAATGATTGCCCCGAGAGACTAGTGAGTTTGAGGACAACACAGACCCTCTTCTTGTCCTGAGGCCCTTGCAGGAGGGTATTAAAAGACATCACAGTAGCAAGGACTAATGTCTACTTCATGTTCAACATTTGGAGAAGTATAAGCGTATTGTGGAAAAGGTCACGTTATTACTATCGTCATATACTTCTTATGCATCTGTTGGGAGAAGCTGAATCCAGCAGACTCTAATATCCTTGGGATTTCTCCACTGCAGTGTTTGTTGCTGTTCCTTTTTGTATGTTTAGATAGTAGCAAGGCTGAGCATATATTCTACAGCTACAGATACAAACAGAGGCAGATGCACACACATGCACACTATATACACAACAGGCAAAAAACCCCAACAGAAGCAGAAAGCATTATCTTTACTGGTACCCACATAAACACCAATGGCATTCACAGAAATTTGAGTAACACAGCACAAACACATTCACCGTCTCCAGCTGATATGGGATGAAGTTCACTAGCAGGCAAATGAGTATGCTTCTTCCCTTGATTCACAGGCACATGTATATCCTGAGGTCCCTTGAACTCTAGGTCAGACCTTAATTACCTCCAGGATCCACTCTAAGACCATGTTCCTTATTTATTGCTATAATACTATTAGCATTAGCATCAGCAACAGCATTAGCACTGAAATTTCTGGTCCCTGATATTGTCTTACTACCTGCCATTTGTGTCTTATGAATCTTGGTCTTTAATTAATTGCTTTTCCTCTCTCTTGTTTTTATTTCTAACCCAATGTACTCACAAACTGTATGTCCATACATTTTACATATCTACATGTTCTTTACCTTCCACATATCTTTAAAATTTCTCCCATGACATTTAGCCCTGCAAAGCTCTTAGAGTTACGTGTTTAGCAACTCAGTAGTTTAGCTACTGGCTTAGAACATAGAGACTACTGCAGCAATTCACTTACATAAGAATTCTTTTTATAAAATACTGACAGTGCTTAGAACTGGATGTGAGTTTAGTTACTTATACATTTAGACACTAGTGCTTTTCTTAGTGTAACTCCAAAGACTTCATATAATTTTTGTCTTAAAAGTAGAGTTCACAGACTATGATAATTTAAGTCAAGAAAGTAGAAGAGTTGAAAACCTCATATTTAAAATATTAATAATAACTATTTGGTTGCAAATTAGCTATTTGCCCCTACAATTGATCAGATAACTACACATGTAATTTTACATACACAGGCAAATCACCAATATTCATGGGTTCAGCTAAGGACGTCAGAATTTTTTTTCTTTCCTTTGGTAGCTGGAGGCTGTTGAAGAATTGTTATGGTAGATTTTGCTGGCGAAGTGCTATTACATGAAGCCTTTCATGTTCAATCTTCTGAATATGGTAAAAATGATTGATCTTGGGAAGTCCAGTTATGATGCTTGACTTTGTCTTCTTTTTTATGTGAAGTTTTGTAGTGGGAAAATAATGCTTGGAGGAAAGGTAAATATGAACACCAGGACAGTTTTACTATCTATCTGCCTAAGTATCCCATTAAAATTATTTCTTGTGTTCAGACTGCTTCTTGGAAAACAGACATGTGAGCTGGGTTGAAAACACTGAAAGCCTGACTGCTCTTTACCCACCTACATGACAGCTGTTTATGCACAAGTCAATTTATACTTACACTTTGATTCCTTGCCACAGGTTAACCTCCAACTGCATTTTGCTGACATTCTTAAGTTAGTTACAGTATCACTTGCAGCTCCCACCACTGTGGCTTGGCTTCTAAAATGGAAACTCAAAACCGAAGCCGGCTTTAGAAATTATTGTCTCTGGACTCGTTAGGGGCAGTAAATTAATCAACAATACTACTGACATGTGAATCTTGATTTGTTTACAAAAGCTAGATAGAATTAATCTGCATCCTATCACTAGCTTTGCTCAGATGTAACTTAATTCTGCAAAGGCCTTGGAAACCCTTTACTGCTTCTGAATAGTTTGGAAGTAGTATTGAAAACATGTTGTTAGTGTAAATGTTACTTCCGAATCACTATTCAAAGCTAAAAGAGGAACCAAACATACCAACATTCACTGTGAACACTTTTGCAGGTGATGTGAATAAGACCTACAGAATTGTGAAGCCACTGTGTGTTCCCTGCTTAAATATTTAATAACACGCAACAGTACAAAGGAACTGAAATATATACCAAACTCCTCCTTATGTAAATGCCTGCGATAAAGAGTAAGAAATGAAACATTTAAAAAATACATTTACATACCCTATAATTCTGTTCTTTTATGTACCCTCCTGTAGCCTGTAGTATGTATTCTCAAAAATGCGTTAAAAATAGACTAAAAATTGATAATAATCTCTTTAAAAAGGGACAAGAAAAGTCTTATGTCAGGGTCCAAGGCTTGTCATGTCTTGAAACTTCCTTCAGAAATCAAAGTTAGTAGTAGAAGCAAGTTTTATTTTTTATTTAAATTATGTATTTGTACTGTGCCTCGCACAGTGAGTCTCTGTGTCCACATCTCTAGCTCCATGTCTTTCTCTGTATTATGGCGGTGGTGGTGTGGTACACAAATAACCACCACACTCCAGATGATCAATCCAGGACAGAACCCTCAGATGTTTTACTTCTTGAAAACAGAATCTGACCACTGCATCTGTGAGAAATTAATGTTCTGACCAATCGTCTTATTTAAGCTTTTTCAAAGTGCATGCACAAGCAGAAAAAATCACTCCTCTTCCCTTTTCAGTGCAATAAACCAGCTCCCCCCTAAAAGGGCACATACTGCTCAGCATCCGAGTTGTAAAAGCACTGCTCAGAAACCAGACCATGAAAGGGTCGGTGTATAGTGCTTCTCAATGTTACATAAAATATGAAGCAGTCTATAATTGCATGCTTATTTAGTACATAGGACAAAATGCTGCACTTGGTTACACACATTTCAGTGGATCACTTTGCAGAGAGTAAAAAGGAAATGTGGGTCTGACTGGCAGCTGGTTTTGAATGAACAATCTTACTGTAGAATAATGGCAATTTTTTGAATTTAATTATGCTTAGCATTTAACGACAACTTTCCAACTTTACCTTTGCTGTACCTGGGTTTTTTTTTAGGATGGAGGCTATTCTTGGAGCGTGACGTTCACTGTCATGTTTGAAGCAAAGCTGTCAAAACAAATGCATCAGGTCATGCAGTGAGCAGATTATCTCTGTGGAAAACATTAGAATAGAAAGGACTGTGGTCTTGGAGATAGACTAGTAATTCAGTATTGATTGCTTTCGCTAATGCATTGTGTTAAATTCTAAACAAATGCAAGATCATTTCTGACTCCTTCCTTTTAAACCCAGATGTTTGTCAGTGCATTCATTTGAAAGATCACAAAATATGAAGCAGTTTTTACAGTTGCTTCATTTGGGCTTCAATTGATTTGGCTCCTATAAAAACCCTCCATTTGAAGGGAATGTCAAAAGAATCATTAGAATCTCAGATCCTGCCCACAGCTAGGACATTTTCTTTAGATTGCAAAAAATGAATTTGCTTGCAAGGGAGGAGGGAAACTTCCCATCCTTAAAGCTGAGACAGAAGTTGGAGAGCCAAGAGGGTTTTGTCCTGACTTTGGCTTCTTGCAATGTTTAGATCTAGTCAGCCCTCATCCCTATGTCCCTCCTTTCTGTCTTTGTAGACACAGTTGATGGAGATAGTTAAAGAGTGGGTGGCAATGTTAGAATCTACTATATGCTTTGAACACAGAAACTGCCTTATAAATTACATCTGTGCATACAAATGTTCTCTTTACTGTGAAGAGATGATACTCTACATCTTCTGAGCTGAGCCAAGCCACAGAAAACATCTTTTCCCTCAGATGTGGAAGCTCAATACTCTGCAACTCAAGTTCAAGCTCAGTGAAGAAGGCTGCTCCAGCAATTGCCTTAGTGACTTTCAATCACATGTATAGAGAGTACTTCAAAAGAACATGGTCCTTGCAGTCAAAATTCCAGATTTGTTTCTTCCTTTTAGAAAAAAGCAAATTTAATAGTTTCATAATTGTGCATGATGGCAAGTAAGTCCCTTAAACTCCACCTCCACCTGCTTTCTTAACTGATGGGCTGTCTCTTGAGGGTCAGAATACACCTATTCTTCCAGCGTTGATGTGTAAGACTGCAAAAGCAGTAAAGATTGCATTACCTACAATCCTACTTACATAAAGATAGTAGCAAAGTCAAGGTTTCACTAAGGGCCACTAGGGAGCTGTTGGAACCTATTATAACATGTACTCCATCAGAGGAGTTGAAAGTTATGTGAACATATGGAAAACACAATTATAGAAAAAGGCGGACGTGTATATGTATATCTCTAAATATAAAAAGTTTTCCTTAACTTATTCCTTCTGTGGCCTCTACCTGTGATAATTCCAGAGCCTCTTTCAGATATTATCATGGTTTAACCTCAATTGACACAGCCACGTGCTCACTCCCCCCTCCCAGTGGGATGGGGGAGAGAATCTGAAGTGTAAAAGTGGGAAAACTCATGGGTTGAGATAAACATAGTTTAATAGGTAAAGCAAAAGCCATGCATGCAAGCAAAGCAGAACAAGAAATTAATTGGCTACTTCCCATCAGCAGGCAGGTGTTCAGCCATCTCCAGGAAAGCCAGGCTTCATCACATTTAATGGTTACTTGGGAAGACCACCACCATCACTCCAAATGTCCCCCCTTCCTCCTTCTTCCCCTAGCTTTATACGCTGAGCATGACACCACATGCTGTCACGCATAGGTATGTCTTGCATAGGTAAGGAATATTCTTTTGGTCAGTTGGGGTCAGCTGTCCCAGCTGTGTCCCCCCCCCCCGCCCCTCCTTCTTTGTGCACCTCCAGCCTACTCCCTGGTGGGGTGGTGTGAGGAGCAGAAAAGACCTTGACTCTGTGTAAGCACTGATCAGCAGTAACTAAAACATCCCTGAATTATCAACACTGTTTTCAGCACAAATGCAGAACACAGCCTCATACTAGCTACTATAGAGAAAATTAACTCTATGCTAGCTAAAACCAGCACAGACATGTCCTCCTTCACTGCTAAGTTATTTTGTGGAGACAAATGGACGCTGAAGGTTTTGGCTACCTCACTACTTTTTGGGTTCGTGGAAGAGTGTAAACAAGGTTGCCACTCCCAACCAAAACATTGTGTGGTGATTTATCAAGAAAAGAGTCAGTTTTAAAGCCAATGGATAATAGCTGTGATTTTGTTTGCAACATATGGTTACATATGATACCTAGCTCTGCTTCAAATTAACTCAGTAGCAAAACTCTCATTAACTTTAAGGCCAGCAAGACCAGGCCCTAGTTTACCAACACCTGTAATTCCCTCATTAAATTTTCAAAGGCCAGATGCTAAACTGATTTGCAAGCCTTTGATACCCTGCTGAAGTCAGTGTACAGGCTGGCAATCTCTTTCTTTGGCTTCTCATTAGGATCTTGAAACCTCTCTTGCTGATCATGTCAGTCCTCGCCTTGTCACGGAACAGAGAGTTCCAGTCTGTGATTCCAAGTTATGTAGTGTCTTTTCCTCCCACTTCCATCTCTTTTCCCTGCAGATAAAAGTAATTTCTGAATATCAGAAAGTTCTAGTTAAAGAACAGCACTTCGAATATATATGCCTAGGTGTAAAACAGTTGAATCACCACAACGAATGCGTAAAACAAATCAACTGCACGAAGCAGCCATTAAAGACAAGATGAAATCTCTGAACTTCTTGATTATTTGCAATAAAAATTGTTGCTGTGCAATACGAGAAAACACAGACAAATTATTTACAAGTAAATGTATTAATAATAGTATGATAATACTAATGGTGTTGCTGCCTGTTTATAAGTTTACTTATCTACTTTCACATACACTTTCTTAAGTAATTAAGTGCACATTTTCAAGAACCCATTGCAAATGTTTAAAAGAGACCTGAGACATCAACACCAGAATCAATTTTTTCTACAAGCTGTTACTAAGCAAGGAGGAATTTTTTGATGTTTTGATTCAAGCTAACAAAACTTTTATGCTCTAAATCTGTTTTACTCTTCTGTAGAGAGATTCAAGCATGTTGCAAGGGTCTCTGTAATGCTATCTTTAGACAGGGTGACAGCCCAAAATCACTATTCTGCCAATTTCTGATGCCTATCTGCCCTGTGATAACTCCAGAGCAAGTATGTTCCATCGCTGTTCAACAACTTAAATTATTTACGAAATACCTCCTAACTTGCTGTGTACAAACCACTGTCCTACGTGACCATTTCTGCATCTCCGGAAAAGTTTGTGCTGAGTAGTTAAAAATGCCCTGTCTAAGTTTGCTCAGTTATACGGCAATCCCTAGTTAGGTTCTCACCCAACTCAGTGAAGCAAATGGTGCCTATTAATTGCTTTGGACACAGCAGAAGCTACCTGGGACAATCTCCAAGCCAGTCCAAATTCTTACTTGAAGAACTCATATACTACTAGTCAAATGCTTTGTTGTGACAGTGGCTAGGAATTCAGCCTCAAACTCATCATCCATACATGGAATAGTAGGGAGTTTCTGGACCACACAGAGTACTGGGACATTTCTGATCTAAGGATACAGAAATCAATCTCTAATGCCTAGATTACATTTATTCAAAGGTAAATTTAAATGACAATCAGTCCCTCTGAATTTCCTTTAAATTTCCTTCTACATCTGCCAGTAAAAGAAACTATCTTACTGCTCAAGACCAAAAAGAAATTAGCAAATTATTCTATCATTTCTAAATAGTGGCAGGGCTGAATTCCAAATGTTCCTCTGAGGTTGCTTTGCTGCTGCTGCTTTGCCCTTGGGTGCACAGTGGTCCAATGAATGCGGATTCCTCTTTGTGCATACATGTCTACAGTTTAGTAGAAAGGTTGGGTTTCAGTTGGTTTGTCAAGATATTTGTGGTTGTATGGTCTCTATATCAGCTGTCTATGAGGTAGAACAGAAGTGAAGTTTAGGGTAAACAGACATATGGCAATGAAGCCCAAAGTGGCAGAAACTCAGGAATAAAATTTACTGCAGGTATCCTGGATAGTAACCTCTTATTGAGTTTTGAATCTACAAGACTATGCACAGGGTTGTTGTCTGCCCCATTCTGTCTCATTTGGTAAAATGTATACCCACACCTCCTCAAAAAAAAAAAAAAAACACCCAAAACCAAAAAACACCAGTGTGTTTTCCTTTATATGCCTAGTAACTGTAGATCGTAAAATGAACAAGGATTCTACTTGGAGTACTTATGCAGTTCTGGTGTCCTCAATATAAGAAGGACGTGGAGTGTGGGAGCAAGTCCAGAGGAGGGCCATGAGGATGATAAGGGGGCTGGAGCACCTCCCTCATGAAGACAGGCTGAGAAAGTTGGGGCTGTTCACCCTGGAGAAGAGAAGGCTGCGTGGAGACCTCATAGCAGCCTTCCAGTTGAAAGGGGGCTACAAGGATGCCAGAGAGGAGCTCTTCATCAGGGACTGTAGTGATAGGACAAGGGGGAATGAGTTTAAACTTAAACAGGGGAAATCCAGGTTGGATATAAGGAAGAAGTTCTTTACTGTGAGGGTGGTGAGACACCGGAACAGGTTGCCTAAAGAAGTGATAAATGCTCCAATCCCGGCAGTGTTCAGGGTCAGGTTGGACAGAGCCTAGGGTGACGTGGTCTAGTGTGAGGCATCCCTGCCCATGGCAGGGGGTTGGAACTAGATGATCTTCAGGTTCTTTCCAACCATAACCATTCTATGATTCTATGATTCTCTTTGGGGTGATAATAATTAAGAAATAATAGAGCTGTTTCATATATTTCTAATTAACCTGTTTTCCATTAGAAAATTTGTATCCCATTAAAATCTTTTGCTGTAACATAAGAATTTTATCGTAATTGCCAGTAGCACATTATCAAAGTTTCATTTCAACTGTATTGCTTCAACATATATGAAATATAGTATAATTGAGTGATGAAGACAAAGCAAAAATTTAAGACTTAATCCAGACAAAATCCCTCAGCAAGATAACATTTGCTTCACAAAAAACCAATAAACTAAAATATTTTTAAGTTTCCATCACAGTTTAAAATGAAAGTCCATCTTAACAGATGGTGTTCAATATAAATTTCATATTCTACTCAGCTTGACTACTGCATTGTTTTAAATGCCTACAGATTGTCTAACTAAGACGTCTCTATAGAGAATCTAAGCTTTTATATTGAGAAAAAGGAGAATAAATCAAACTGAGATAATACCTGACAGTGTTTTTTATCTTCTTTCATGTTACAAGTGATGCCATTTCTTCTCATTTATAGACAGAACAGCTGGAATAAACCAGCTTTATTTTTTGACATCATGAGTTGCACATTTTAATAACTCCACTTCAATGACTTTTCCAGAAGTTAAAGGTAATCTAACAAACTAACTGCTGTATAATGATGGATTCACTAAACAGTCCTTATTTTTTCCAAATTAGGTCCTTGAAATCACTAGCAGTTGGACCAGGCTCTAAATCAACCAAAACCTTACAAACATTTCAGAGGATGTTACAGTTTCACATTTTGTAAAGGAAGTGGAAACTGTAGCTTCAAGCACGTAGTTTGGGAGCTGAAAGTGAGGGTTAATCAGACTGAAATAGCGGAACTTTCAGGTAAGCGTTTTTACCGGGTTATTTCAGCAGTTAGCATCCCTGTTTAAGAGCTTTATGGAACATTTTGGACTTTGTAACATCCTTTTATTTGTGTGATTAAAAGGGAGTCTTTAATTTGTGGCATCTCAGGAGTATTGTATTTACCTACTTAAGGTCGGATAGACAATTCTGTGTATGAGTCAGAGTGGAAAGCAAAGGATTTCTAGGGTTTTTTTCCCGTCTTTTCTATAATCTTCCTACTGCAGGAGCTCTTTTCAATTCAATAATGACATTTGGTGATAATCCCAGAGGAGTAATAATTTTGCCTGAAGACTAAACTGAGTGAGTGGTGATCTTCCTTGCTGTCAATGACCTATAGATGACATTTTGTACCAAATTAATTAGATGTCTTTCTTTTGAAAGAAATGGCGAATCATGCATAATTAGAAGAGGCATCAAAGTTGGAGTCGTTGGCTCATTAATCTAATGGAGCTAGCCTAAGGCACTTCAAGACCATTTGTATTGCTCATGATGTTTGTGTTATTTTATGAGCAATTAGCACTCTGTATAAGGCTGATTCTCCTGATAGTTTTCATTTTTCTTATACTCAAAGAAAAGATTTAGATTAGTTTAGAATACAGTAAAATCTATAACATCTAACACTCATAATAATTCAGATATTACCAATTTACTATATGGGCAAAAGTTATATGTAATCCAACACTAATTTTTCTTTTATTTGTTCTTAACAAAGGACGGAAAAAAGTTTCATAGAACTGTAGAAATTCCTAAGCAATAAAATTAAACAAATGATACACTGAAAGTAACTGCAAATTCTTTGAAGTATTTTTTGGTGCCTTTTTTTTTTTTTTTTTTTTTTTGAGCCAATGAGTGATAACCTCAATGTGGGGAACACAGCTCTTTTGTATAAGAGTAAAAAGGGTATTTTTTTTTATTTATCTTTCTTCCAAGTTGCCTACTATTCATTCCATTTTCTATTTTAATAATATCTTTGAAATACATATAAATATTTAAGACATACTGGATTTTTTCTAGACCGCATTCATTAGCAGCATTCCTGGACCTAGTCCATCGTCAGCACAAGGCTTCCAGAAGTTTAAATTTCGCTTTCCACCCACAATTTACCAGATTGATCCATAATCCAGGATAATTATTTCTCTAGAGTCTGACTACTTTGGCTTTTCTAGGATTTATTCCTGTAGTATGCCTGGTTGTCTCTTACTATAACCAAGTCTCACAGAAAGTAATCCAAGAAAGCTAAATGTACATTATCATGCCATGCAGCAACAGCTTTGGAAAATTAAACACCACTGATAGTTTCATAGTCTAATTTATACAAAATCATTAACCGCATGCCTGGGCTGTACAGCATACAGATATGAATATGAATATATTTGTGTGTGAACATTTTACATATGTTAGAGCTGAACAAGTAAGTGTTTATTTTCAAAAAAATAGCCAAAAAAATGCATCTTAATTTAACCCTAGAATTTCTATTTTGTTTTTGCATTCATCTTTTTGTACAATTTTACTTCAGTACAAATGTAAATTCTGCTGAGGATTTACATAGAAGTTTTTGCTGAACCAGTGAACATAATTTGTAATTTTGTATTTTATGAATTTTGTGCTTAAATCTTAATGGTGAGACCTAAAATTCCATCAGGCAAAAACTATATAAGAACCATATAACTATTTAGTTTTATAGTGTTACATTTTTTAGCCAGTAAACTTATTCTGTCTGTTTGTCTCCGTACTTAATTATTTTACAAAGTGGCTATGTCTGTACTGGGTAAGTAAACAGTGCTGGGGAATCCTTTTGACAGTATGGTTAAACAGCTAAAATATAGTCCTTTACAAAGTTTAGATCTGGGTCAAGTATTAGTCTCTCAAAGAGTTTTAGGCAAGCACACAGTATTCAAAACAGTTCTCAAGTGCACTCTTTTGGATGCTTAGAGATTTTAACAGTGTGAATACAGGCAAACTACCTCCAATAACTGCAGAACTAGGGAATGCGTCCCTGCCTTTTATTTGTTAACTAGTACAGTTGTAGCTCTTTATTTTTGTGTGATAATACTTTGTGGTGGGCTATTCATGGTAGTCATAAGAAGTAGAGGCTTAGACGTTAATCTTTGTTTTCCACCAAGACTGGAGCTTATAAATCAGCGACCAAGACTCTGCCCACTTGAGCAAAGAGAGAATTTGAGATCAATAGGGTAGAATCTCCTCCACATGATCTTAGCCATCCCATGATGGCTCATTTACTTGTTCTCAATTCATCTCCTTTTGCCTTCTGAGAACTCCAAAGCTCTCCTGTATCTATATTCATGGTCAGGCAAAATCTCCACCACTTTTCTTGGCTGTGTCCTTGTTCCTAGACTGTATGGAAGACAACTTCCTCTTTCAAGCAATAGAGGAGCCGATGAGGAGAGGTGCCATGCTTGACCTCGTGCTCACCAACAGGGAGGGACTGGTTGGAAATGTGACGCTCCAGGGCAGCCTTGGCTCTAGTGATCACGAGATGGTTGAGTTTGAGATCCTCAAGACAGTGAGAAGAGCATGCAGCAAGCTCACTGCCCTGGACTTCAAGAGAGCAGACTTTGGCCTCTTCAGGAACCTCCTTAGTAAGGTTTCATGGGATACAGTCCTAGAGGGCAGGGGGGCCCAAGACTGCTGGTCGATATTCAAGGATCACCTGCTACCTGCTTAAGAGTGTTGCATCTTGACTAGAAGAAAGTGCAGCAGGAGGGCCAGGAGACTTCTATGGATGGACAAGGAGCTGCTGAGGAAACTTAGAGGGAAAAAAGAAGCTTATAGAAGGTGGAAGCGAGGACAGGTGGCCTGAGAAGAATATAGGAGCATTGCCCGGGAAGCTAGGGACCAGGTTAGGAAAGCTAAGGCCCAGCTAGCATTAAGTTTGGCAAGGGATGTGAAAGATAACAGGAGAGGATTCTATAGATACGTAACAAATAAAAGACAGACTAGGGACAATGTGGGCCCTCTCCAGAAGCTATCAGGAGAACTGGCTACCATGGATTTGGAGAAGGCAGAGGTTCTTAATGACTTCTTTGCCTCCATCTTCACCAGCAAATGCTCTGACCACACAACCCAAGTCTTGGAAAGCAAATGCAGGGACTGTGAGAACGAAGACCTTAGGCCCATTGTAGGAGAGGATCAGGTTCGAGACCATCTTAAGAACCTGAATGTGCACAAGTCCATGGGACCTGATGAAATCCATCCACGGGTCCTGAAGGAGCTGTCGAATGAAGTTGCTAAGCCACTGTCCATCATATTTGAAAAATCATGGCAGTCAGGTGAAGTTCCCGATGACTGGAAGAAGGGTAATATAACCCCCATTTTCAAGAAGGGGAAGGTGGAAGACCCGGGAAACTACAGACCAGTCAGCCTCACCTCTGTGCCTGGCAAAATCTTGGAACAGTTTCTCCTGGAAAACATGCTAAGGCACATGAAAAACAACGAGGTGGTTGGTGGCAGCCAACATGGCTTCACTAAGGGGAAATCCTGCCTGACCAATTTGGTGGCCTTCTATAATGGAGCCACGGAACTGATGGGCAGCGGCAGAGCAGTTGACGTCATCTACCTGGACTTGTGCAAAGCATTTGACGCTGTCCCGCATGACATCCTTGTCTCTAAATTGGAGAGACATCAATTTGATAGATGGACCACTCGGTGGATCAAAAACTGGCTCGATGGCGGCACGCAAAGAGTTGTGGTCAATGGCTCAATGTCCAGTTGGAAACCTGTAACGAGTGGTGTCCCTCAGGGATCGGTGTTGGGACCGGTCCTGTTCAACATCTTTGTCAGCGACATGGACAGTGGGATTGAGTGTGCCCTCAGCAAGTTTGCTGACGACACCAAGCTGTGTGGTTCGGTTGATACGCTGGAGGGAAGGGATGCCATCCAGAGGGACCTTGACACGCTTGTGAGGTGGGCCGATGCCAGCTTTATGAAGTTTAACCAAGCCAAGTGTAAGGTCCTACACCTGGGTCGGGGCAATCCCAGGCACAGCTACAGGTTGGGCAGAGAAGAGATTCAGAGCAGCCCTGGGGAGAAGGATTTGGGGGTGTTGGTTGACGAGAAGCTGAACATGAGCTGGCAGTGTGCGCTTGCAGCCCAGAAAGCCAACCATATCCTGGTTTGCATCAAAAGAAGCGTGACCAGCATGTCAAAGGCGGTGATCCTGCCCCTCTACTCTGCTCTTGTGAGACCTCACTTGGAGTACTGTGTACAGTTCTGGTGTCCTCAACATAAAAAGGACATGGAGCTGTTGGAGCGAGTCCAGAGGAGGGCCACGAGGGTGATAAGAGGGCTGGAGCACCTCCTGTATGAAGACAGGCAGAGAGAGTTGGGGCTGTTCAGCCTGGAGAAGAGAAGGCTGCATAGAGATCTCATAGCAGCCTTCCAGTATCTGAAGGGGGCCTACAAGGATGCTGGGGAGGGACTCTTCCTTAGGGACTGTAGTGGTAGGACAAGGGGTAATGGGTTCAAACTTAAACAGGGGAAGTTTAGATTAGATATAAGGAAGAAGTTCTTTACAGTGAGGGTGGTGAGGCACTGGAATGGGTTGCCCAGGGGAGGTTGTGGATGCTCCATCCCTGGCGGTGTTCAAGGCCAGGTTGGACAGAGCCTTGGACCACGTGGTTTAGGGCAAGGTGTCCCTGCCCATGGCAGGGGGGTTGGAACTAGATGACCTTAAGGTCCTTTCCAACCCTTACTATTTTATGATTCTATGATTCTATGATTCTCTGAAGAACCTTCACAGACAACCTTAATTCTCGGGTTTTTTTTCCATTTTCTCTGCTTCTTTCATTCTCCAGTTGCTGTCTTTTCTCCCCACTAACACTCCATCTTTATTCCTTCATACAGACTCTTTCTAATGCTTTTCATCTATTAAATCCCTAAGTTTCTCTCTAATGCTTGCTCAAACTAAAGGTTTCCTGAGAGCACCAAGGAAACTACAAAAGAACAAAAAAATCCATGACCACCTTTGTCTTTTATAAGTTCAGCATTTCATGCCTCTGTCCCCTCTTTCCTTTTTATTTTTTTCCCTATTGTCCCTTTTCCCCCACTTTTCCCGCATTTTTACTTTTTTATTACCCTTTGCTTCTTCGTCCTCTCAGTTGTTTTTTCCTTGTCTTGCCTTGTGTTCAGAAACAAAAAGATCTGTTTTCTTTCTAAAAGTGGTTGCCCAGTCTGATTTTAATGCCTGGTAATGTCAAAACTACTAGATATTTATAGGCTACTTGTTTTAATGCAACAATAGCATGAATCAGTATGTATATTGCATATGTAGTAAACTGCCAGCAGTATCTGTTTCCTTCAGGCTGCAATAACTCCTGCATGTATTGTCTTTTTCCCCAAATCTCTCTCTTCAGGCTCTGGAATCTTGTGGATGTAAAGAAATGATGATTCATTAATGGACTGGTGAAAACAAGTATATTTTACAGAGGAACAGAACTGAAAACTGTGTTTCTCACTCCTGATACATATATATGGCAGTAATCTTATAGAAATAGGCCAAGGTATTTTTGGAGTAACCAGAGCTTTAGGTAACTGTGCTCTTACTGCAATTTTCTGAAATTTGCATTTACTAGTGTATTGAGTAACATCTCATGGAGAAAGTAAACATGGTCACTCACAGTAATTTGCTAGTAAACTGTGACAAGACATTTGCAGTTTCCATTCCTGCAATTCTGATTTTGGCAATGGGAGATACATGCAGCTATTTTATTTCCTTTTCAAATAAAGCTGGATCAAGATACAGAGGCTTTCTTGCTCTCACAATAGTGCTAGCTGAGTTGACTCATAGTCCTTGTCTGGTGACATAGTAACAGCCATAAAACAATGCAACAGTTTGTCTTTATTATTACATCTTTTGACTAGGCATCTCATGAGAGCTATGTAACCTTATCCTTCTTTCACTGACATTGGGGTAAATCAAAAGAGACTCTACAGAAACCCAGGGAGCAGAGACTGATAAAACTTTACAGAAAAGTCAGGCCAATGCACTGTGAAGAATGAACAAATGAAAGTACTGTAAGCTGGAAAGGAGAGATGACTTCTCCCTATGCTGTGGTCTCTTGCCCTCTTTGGGTATGTCTTTTGGCATTATGCAGTGCACAGTAAAACTTAGGCAGCATAGTTTACAGGTAGGAACTGGATTAAATAAACATGCTGCCAGGAATAATGTGTTTTCCAGTAACCAGCTATATAGGAACAAACTTTAATATTTCACTACTGTGCACCAAGGACATACACTTAAGATCAGAATTGGTAACAGAAGTGGTAGCTAGTTCATTTCATGTGCTTACAGAAGGTAAATGCATGTTGAAAAAATAACACACCATTAGTCTCTCAACACAACCGTTATGTTTCTTAGTCACTTATGTTTCACTTTTATTTTATTGATCACAAATCTGAAGATAAATTCTTTCAACAAAAATATGTTTTATTGTTTTGTTTATCTGTTTCTACTATTTTCATAGAGCTGTTGTATAGTGCTGCAGGAGGAAAAAAACATGTAAACTTGAGATATGAAGAAAGTAGATATAGTAATATCAGCACTTAAGTGGAAGCAAAGAAGTGTAATAACTCTTATATTATCAAGACAATTCTGTAATAAAATCTCCTTTTTTTTCCCCCAGATGAGACTGCAATGATTACTTATGGTCACTGGACTAGCATAGTGGATAAATTTGGTTCTAGACTTCGCTTTTAGTCCCTACTTTCCCTTATTCAGGGTAAAGGTTCTCAAACAATATACTGACTGAAAGGAGTTGGAAACTAAATCTTTTTTCATCACTGGACTCCAGAACATGCAGCTAGAAAGTTCAAATGGACATATATATTAAAGTAATTCTATATAACTGAAAATGTTCTTAATGGATCTAATAATTTTATTGAATAAGTTCTAACCCAAATAATTGTTCCTTCTGTAATTATACAGACAACATTATGTAAACTGAAATACAGAGACGGTACAGAATTTTACTTGCAGTAGAAGAATGGGCATTGCATTTCAATTGATGCAAGTAAAAAGGCCTCATTTGCTTTCATGTTATATCTGTCTCCTTAATTTATGCTACTGTCCATCAACAGGATCAAGTTTGGGCATAGGCTTTACATGTAGAAATGGATCCTCTTTCATATAAATGTTGCTTATTTCTTGTACAGTTTTTCAGATTGTTGCATAGAAGATGGACTAGTCAGATTTACTATTTAAAGTGACTCCATTAGCTAAATTCAGCATTTGAAAATGAGTCTGAGTCACCATTGCTTTTTCTGCTTTTCACTCTTTCCCCCTAGTGAAGAGATTGGTGGGTGCACAATCTGTTGGGAGGAGACACAACCAGGAAAATTACTTGAACTAACCAAAGACATTCTTTTCCCTTTTATTGATGAGCATGACCTCACAGGGTATGGAATATCCCTTTGGTCAACTGGGATCCTGGCTGTGTCCCCTCCCAACTTCTTGTGTACCCCCAGTGTACTTCCTGGTGGGGTGGTGTAAGGAGCATCGACTCTGTGTAAGCACTGCTTAGCAGTAACTAAAACATCACTGTGTCATCAACACCGTTTTCAGCACAAATCCAAACCATAACCCCATACCAGCTACTATGAAGAAAATTAACTCTACCCCAGCCAAAACCAACACATTGCTCCATGCCTCTTCAGTACAGCACATCCTAAAAGCCCTTATGCGTGCCCACAGATCCTGGGCTTTTCAACCCTTTCTACCTCAAGTGCTGCAATCTTGTGTGTTAAGGTGCAGATCCTAGCTAAGGGTATGTATTTAAATCTCAAGATGCTCCAAAATCTGTAAACAGATTAAATACTGAGGTCCTTTAAGCACAAATGAAAATAATTTTCTCTGACTTCCTACTTGACTGACAAGCCTGTAGCTAAATACTGGGGTGAATATTGACATGAATAGAGTGATAAATATAGTTGATTATAACAGCTAGTGCAATTAATACGAAAATGTTAATCGAAGTTTGCCTCTTCCTATAGCCAACTCTCCACCAAGCAACTTTGTTCATCTGCCTTTGCTTGTCTGTCTTCATCACCATCTCTGCCATCTGTGAGTGTCTGTGTGGACCGGCCCTTCGCAGTGAAGGGTAAAGATAATTCTAATCAGCAACAATTTGTGCATATCTCTGTGCCTCCCAGAGAAACAGTGACATCTCCCCCTGCTTACAGAATACTTGAAAATTTCCACTATTACCTGAAACATTCATTATCTAGACTTAGCCAATGTCATGCACTGGATTGTGAGATAAAGATAATAGTGAGTGCTTTAATAATTACATCCTTTGGGCCTCACCCAGATTAAGTTTTGATCCTACAACTTCTTATATGAAGGCTAAAGGATCAAGCAAATATGGGCCTACATACATTTTCAGATGTTTCGATAGAGGAATAAAAAGTTATATCTCTTTTTTAATCTCAAAGTTCAAGGTTTTCTTCAACATTTTGGGAACAGTAGCTCCTCTAGATTCTAATAGTAGAGGAGATTCTTATGTCCTATGATTCAAATATTTCTACAAGACTTTGTGAGAGAATGTAGGAGCTGAATCCAGTTACTTAAATCACCATTTGAGAAGTATCTATCTCAACCAACCTTAAGATGCCAGCCAAGGACAGTGTGAGTCTGTCATAGGCTTTCTACAGTATTTACCTTTCTTAGGTGAACATCCTGGATGTGAGATGTCTCAGAGAATTTGAAATACCGCTAAGTATTTAGGTAATGTTTAGCCACCTGATCTGCTCCAAAATCATCTGTGTATGCTACACATCATTAGAGCAGATTTTTTAAAACCCCCAATGAGGAGAGATGACAATGGACCCTACACAATTCAATGTGAATCAAGCAGAAGCCACTTTATTGTTCCCACGATCCCTTTATATACAGAGTTTTCTATCTCTACATGCGGTCACGCACCTTTTGATTGGTAAAAACCCTCTTGCACAGGGCAATCATGTGGCTCGGTAAGTGTCCTTATTGGATCACCTAATTCCTGGTGTTCTTCCCATGTATCCGACTGCAGATGTTTTCTTCCTCTTATCTTCTTCTTGGTATGCGGCTACGTGTTTAGAAGAAGCTCTCTGATGGCTGGTTCACATCCTCGTATCTTCTTCTTGGTATGCGGCTGCATGCTTAGAATATGCCCTCATATGGCTGGCTCATCACATGTCCACTGTCCTCCAAATACGACCCCACACTCCAATTTTTTAAACAGAGATTTTCTTCATAATTGGTATTAAGAATTACAACATGTTCTTCTCTATAAAAATTGCTAGAACTTTAAATTTAAAAAAAAAAGATGATGGCTACTAAGTATCTTTTTTTCTGCCACCTTTTTATCAAGGTGTCATTGTAGAAAACACTGTGCTACCTTAATCTAGTTATTTCACAACATGTTTATGAGGTAATGAAAGAATTACTTTGCTGATTGAGAAACCCGGATATGGAGAGAAAATTCCCGTCTATATTAATTAATCCTTCTAATAAAATCATAAAATCCTGAGAACCATAAAGTTCATATCTCCTTCATGCTGCAAATGAAGAATTGGATTCCTGAGGGAAGAATCTTCAAACATCAGCTATGTACACAACCACGAAGTCTCAAGTTGAAATGTAAAAGAGAAAGGAAAAGTTCTACTCAGGAACCTGAGCTGCAAAACCTACTTGCAAAAAAGCCACATTCAACCTTTTTCTTCAGATTTACTGAGGAGAAAGAATTCCTAGTATAAACTTCACCTTACAAGATTCAAGACAACCATGAAATTAAATTACTACAGGGAATCTTCAGTTGGTTCATTACAATGACTTCCTATGGTATTTTCCTTTTTGTGCAACAGAACAAGAACAATAGAGAACTTTGGAAAATCTAATCAAAGAAGTATCTCAAAATTTTCAGGGAAGAAAAATGGATCAGTTGAAGGACAACAACCTCTCTGAAGTACAAATTTAAAATCACAGGATAAGATCACCACAGGCAGATAAAGTGCTAGAACTGTAACATTCTTACAGCAGTTATCCAAAACATCATGATTTATTTAAGATTTACTTTTAGTTTTTCACATGCCCAGGAAAATATTTAATTGGGCAATACATTAGAATCTCTCATGAGAATCTGGGTCCATGCTTCTAAGTAATTGTATGAGCTTATACTTGATATTGAAATGTTTACCACATTTTCATTCTTGTGTATGTCAAAGATTGTTTCAAAAGTAATTTGTGTAATGAATTATATATTCTTGAGAGTCAACCTTTGGCTAAGAAGGTTGATTTGGAGGATTCTGAAAGATTGTGGTTTATACATATCATGTCACTGCGTGTTATGGAGTCACTGCAATCTGTCTACTGAATCATCAATTCATCTCTATCCATTGAAATTAAATTATTTTTCTTTTCTTTATAGAATAATTTTAAGATCTCCAGCTTTGTTGATAGTGAGTGCAAAAGATATTTATTTGAAAAAATATGAAATTATCAATAGGAATATAAACGAGGCAGTTCTTTAATAACATCTATACATTTGCTCATTTTAGCCCATCAAGATAGAGATGTGAACATAAAGGGAGTTTTCCAGCTTATATTTATCAGGTCTTACTAAACATGAGGAGAACAAGAACAGATTTTTATAATTAACTGCAGCACCAAAAATAAAAAAGCTATCAGACAGAAGCACATTTCTTTTCAGAATAAATGTCTATTCCTCTCAAGCTATGAACATTAAAGTGTTTGTAAAACCGTACATTCCACTTGTATGGAGTACAGAAATGCTAGCTCCTTTTTGCTTTTTGTAGATCATAAAGAAAGATACAAACCAAAAAAATAAAGAATGACAATGAAACACTTCTCTCTTCCCCCAAACCCATGAAGCCTTACCTCAGTTTGAGCAAGTTTTTTACAATTAGGCTTAAGTAAACATACAAAATTACAAGGGAACATGTCAACATTTGAATTTTAGTTTCTTAAACTGAATTTGAATCCTATGTTCAGGGTTGAACTATACACATAGTCTTAGCTGAATACCTGAATATTTTCAGAACTCCAAACTCCATTTTCTGGAATGGGTAATTTATAATTCTATTGTTTATAAATATATTTCAACAATTAGGGTGGAAAAAATGGAATGTGGCTTGGAAATGGTAGACAATGTGCAGTTCTTTAGTCCCATTCAGCCAAGTAGAACTCTCTATTTAATTCATAGGTGTGGCATATGCAGGGCATGGGCTTCATGCAGCGAATCATTTTATTGCCTATTGCGCTAGCTTTTATACCATTCTAGCAAAAGATATTTTTAGCCTATTGCTCTACCTCTACACATAGGTATGTCCTTAGGAGAGCTAGATAGGGTTTTTTCTCCTTTTAGCCTAAGTCCTAAGCAAAGCTGTTGCACTTATCAGTTATAAAAGAGATGTATATTGCTCTTTGCTGACATTTCTTCATGCTTGTTCAAGGGAACAAGCTGAGTGCCAAGGGTGACCTCAGCATGGACACATGGGGCACAGTCCACAGAGTCTGAGCAGAGCAGGCAGTGCCAGGGTCTGGTCCACCAACAGCACCCAACACAGCTTGTGATGTACCGGGGCCAAGGGAGTGAGAAGCAACAGCAGATGAAGGCAAAGGCAGGGCTGCGAATAAGTACACCTCCCACATAGCTCAGGCAGGGACTGGTGCCTGACCCAGGGCTGTCATGAGCTCCTGAGACCATTGGAAAGAATGTCCTGGGTAAAGCTTGTCAGGGCATAAAGGACTACTTGTATCCTCAGGGCCCTGATGTTCCTATAAAAAACAGAAAGCATTTTTTATCTGGAAACAATGAGTAGCTTGCTGCTGATCCTCAAGAGGGAGGTGGGAATTTTATGCTTCTCTAGTACTTACTAAAGATTGATGTGCCCTCATTTTTTTCAACAGCATTAGTTCCCTAGACCTAAGCTGATTGAATCAATTGTTTTCTGGATGACTGGAATGGAAGGATTTTAAGTCACAGCTTTTATTTATGGCCTTATGTATGGATTTGTCTGATATCTAAAAGACATAGACTCTGCTTACCTTGCAGGTTTCTAAAAATCCATTCCTTAGGCACTTGGCTCTTCTTTATATCATATTGGGAGCCAGAACATTTATTGGCTGCTGAATTTTCCAGGAAGTAAGCTGGCAAGAGATGAGATGCTTCTTCTCTGGTTTAGTGGAACTATGCCTAAGCATCTTTCTTTAAAAAAATTAGCTTTCTATATTCTTCTCCTTATCCATAAAACAGAGAAGAAAGAATTCTTGAGTTCATAAGCTATAAGAATAAGTATATATAAGATTGCAAGGTCCTCAGGTATCGTAGTACATAGGCCACAAAGAGATGTTTGATAAGGAGGAACTATGGAAGTGTTAGAGATCAGAGTCAGCTTTTTAACTGCCAGCCAAGATGAATACTGAACATCAGCTACTTTCAACTGTTTGCAGTTACTCATTCAATCAATCAAGTGAAAAACTGTTGAGCAAATCTGAATGCTGAATTAATGTGAGGAAATTATGATTTGCCTATAGACGTTTTACAAATGGAAAAGATTAATTAAAGCATTTATTTAAAAGTATTTGCGCAGTATTCAGTGGTTTTTGTATATGCAACTCAGATACTTCAATAGAGGTCAGGGAAATGTATATTTTAAGTTGTTATTTTTCTTAAAAGAGGTGCAAATGAAGAAAAAAAGCCATTGCACAATGGATAGAATAGCTAGCCTAGATTACTTGCAGTATAAAAGAAAAAGGTACAAGATCAGCATTTTAAACAAGCAAACAAAGAATCTAAAATTGCTCAGAAGAAAATTAAGACATCTATACAGCTAATACAAATTTTTGTGTATGAAAAGTTCTGGTTTACATGTGTTAAGATATTTTCTAACAGTAAGTTTCAAGAAAACTATACTTTGAAATCCAGTGTGACTATGACAGAGCACACCCATGCCTAAGGGCAGCTTTGGAGCACAGCAAGGGTGAAAGAAGTATGAGACAAACTTGCTAGGGTTGTGAACCATGACAGGCAAACAAATGACCCCATGAAGTCCCCTGCTCAGCAGAAAGTTTTGGAGTGCAAGGCAGACTTATGCTGGGTTTTCTACTTAACTGAAAGGAAGCTCTACCAACCAGTGGCACAACAGGAAGGACACAAAACCAGGAAAAAGGCATTATCATGGGAACTGGCAAGCAAGGACATGCAAAAAGGCCTTCAAGATGGTGGAGACAGCATAGCAATGTTGGTGATGCACTAGAAAAAATGGCACCTTGCCCTGATTGATTCAGCTAACTAGGGACAGTGGTGTCCTCAACCTAAATGGACTTCCTGTGACTTCCTCAGCTTTCCCAACCCAAGGCTTCAGGCAGTGTCAGAAAAGACCTTTGTATGCAATTTTATGTGAATGTCATCTATAAGGTGTTTACGGGTGTGAAGGGAGAAGTAGTTATTAAAAAAAGAAAAACAAAAAACCAAAAAACCCACCCACTCAGCAACCGAAAAAAAAAAAAAAAAAAAGAGAGAGAAAAAAGAAAACCAGAAAAGGAAAGTATATATAAGTATATGTTAAAGGTTAACTTGTGAAAAAGGGTTAACTTGTGGTAAAGGATTAACTTGTGAAGATGTCCCAAACTTTAGCCCTTCTGAAGCCACAAGAATATATACATGCAGAACTCTAAAAGGTAGATGATCCTGTTAAAGTCTGCTAGTGCACACTAGCATCAACAGTGGAGGATCTTGGCGTATATCTGCATATCTTGGAGCATCTCCAAGGTGTCAGTGGATTGTCTATGTAGACAGTGATTATAGGATTATAAGTACATGTCAGCTAACCAAAAGACTCCTTGGGGGACCTTCCAAACACCTAAGAAGCCACTTGTGTCTCATTATGACCCTCTGTTCCTGAGTAAACAGCTGGGGTTTGTGTCCCAGCTGTGCCCAGAGGCTGTAGAAGGCCCTGAGCACCCTGATCTAACTCAGAAACAGCTTTGTGCAGGGGTTGGATTAGCTGAGAGCTGGTGGTTGGTTCCTACCAAAATTCTTCAGCTATGCTATTACTATTCTGAATTGAGCTTTTGCTAACAAATTATAACTTTCCCAGTTTATAGTAGAAAATTCTTTGGGTTTGGCATTTACGTGCTGCTTACAAACACCTCAGCGCTGGGACCCCAGCAATCTCTGGAGTGCATGTATACAAAGCAATTCTTAAAATAATGACTGATTATTTTGGTTCTTTAAAGGTGAGACATGGATGAAGAAGCAAAACCCATTACTGCTGGTTTGAAAGAACAGAGACTTTTACACACTCATATTCCACTATGCACTTTGTGTAGGCAATGCTGTCCAGTTCCTTTATCTCTAAAGCCAGGATGAAGATATTAGATGTTATGAAGAGCTTTTATATTGGGCTTTTGCACAAAAGGTGCATTTAATTTTCACAACCAAGTATGCATGAGAGCTGTAAAATATTGGTGACTTTATTCCCTGGTTAGAGTAAAATTGTACCAATCCATTCACTGATGAAATTGGCTGGAGACATTTGGTAACTATTGAAATGCCACTGATGACACTGTAATAAAAGACTTCTGGTTTTATGCTGCTGATTTTTTTTTCATCTAAGAATTCTAGTGAAGATAGAAGATGCTATAGGCCAACAGAGTTTTGTAACTAAATAAAAAAAATCCAAAACCAATTAAAGTGAACTGTAAAAGACTTCGGTAAGTTATGAGATGCGGTATATTAGAAAACTATTCCATGCTAATCAATAAGGTAATTTAATTAAACCATAAACTTTCTAATAATAGACAAAAGGAATTAGAAAGTAGCTCAAAAAGTAAAAGCTTCATCAGTGAATACAAACTCTGATATATAACTAGGAGGAAAAGTATATTAATGTGCCTAGTTAGGGTTTGAAAAATAGGGCAAAATTCCATGTCTACTAAATCACAAATTTAATTTCTGGGAAAATCACTTCTAATGTTGCTTTACATTCATCCATTTCATCAGAAATTGTGATTTTTCAAATGTAAAGATGTTATTGACTTAGTATCAGTATCAGGGTTCATATTAAATACTTTAATTCCCTTTTCAGTGTTAGTTAAATATTTTCTGTTTCAGTTTGTATATCAGGGACGATCTTTGGTTAAAATCATTTCAATAGTTGCATTTGGTAAAATTCTGAGATTGAGAACCTTGAAGAATATTTATACTTCCTTACATTAAAGTATCCAAGAAAATAAAAAGAAAAGTGAATAAATTTCTTGAAGGAAAATTTCCCACTATTGTCTCATTTATTCAGAATCCATAATTCCATCATTTATGTTTCATTTTAGGAGCTCAGCCTGAAGGATGTAGGATAAATCTAGTTTGCAACCATGTTACTGTAATGTCCTAGGCATAATTGAGAAAAGACAATATTTTCAGTGGTGTGTAATATTTTAGAAAACAACGAACCATCCTTTTTGCGGTGATACTTTATAAAGCATGGAATTGTATTCTTTGGAGATTGCAAGTATAATAGAATCTTATCAAGAATAATGATATATTCCTATCTGGGTGTCAAGTTCTACACACATTTGATTTTCACTGTGTCATCTTTACTTAATTGTAAGATGTATACATATTTGAATACTATTCAAAGACAGCTAACATGATTAGAGACAAACAGAATTGGTTATCTCTGAACTGAAGACCAACAGCCCTGAAATCTTGCAAATCAGTGTAGAAATACAGTCTATATTCTCCCACATTATTGCTTGCATTCTGTGCATCTGAAGAAGTTGAGAAGGCAAAGAAGAGAGATTGAAGAAGGGGGAAGGTTGTGAAGGATGTCCAGTGTGTTCCTCTGGAAAATTTTAAGTGATGTCTAAACACATGGTTTCAAGGAGCACAAGACTACTGTTTTAAACCAGCTAAAAAAATAAGCAGATTTCCTTTTTTTGTTGTTGTTTATTTGGTTTTGTTTGTTGTTTGTTTGTTGTTTGTTTGTTGTTTGTTTTGTTTTGTTTTAAATTTAAGCATACAAAGCTTCAATACCAGTTTAGGATGAAATAAACTGGCACTGTCACTAAAGAAGTATCCCTCATTCTCTCAGTTGCATGCCTCTAGCTTCTGTCATCTTTTAACTGCCAACACAGAGAATCATATGGCTGCATGATGAAATGGTCTGGTTAAGTTTTTTTTGTCCAGGTTCCTGAACAGTTCCCTGGGGATCACTTCTCTCAGCAGCAGCTTAAATTCAGGAAATGAAAGATGCATATCCATAATCATTGCATCAAATCTGAATTGAGACTGCTGTGATCTCAGTTGCCTTTTCCATCCCCAGCTGTGCAATCTGCTGCATTGCACTGGCACTATGTCTTCGGTAATCATTTATTGAAACATTCTGGGGACCTGAACAGATGAAAATTCACTGGGCAAATGATGAAATAAAAAAAAATAAATAAAAAAAGAAAAAAGAAATAAGGTTTTAGTCCTTAGCTGGATCAATTCCCTGAAACAGCTTACGATGTGGCTACTCAAGCCGTCAGACAGTACAAGTCTGGGAGAAGAGATAAGTAGTGGAAAAAAATTAGGACCATGAGAGGCTATAGAAGCACGCAGAGATATTATTTTTAGTTCCGTGGATAAAAGAAAGGTAGAGTTTAACAAACACATTACAGTATGAATACATCAGGATATTTCTTTCTCGTCTGTGACATCTTTGTGTAAAACTGGAAAATGTAGGTGAGATACTGGGCATCAGCTGATGCACAGATATCAACTGATATATCAAGCAGTTTGAAAGAGTAGCATAAGGCTTTATGTTGAATCAGAGCACCATGATATCCCTTTGACTTACACTAGCAGCAAAATTTCCCCCCCAGCAAGGAGTCATATTATCAATTCAGTTTCAATGTTGGTTTTTTTTAATGGTGCCCAGTTACCACCAAAACATCTTATGTCTTCATTTTATCAAACTGTAAAAAAGAAGTGTATTTGAACACTCTGCCCTTGCAAGGTAAAAAACTCCTGGCAAAACAACACACTGGCCATTTATGTTTTCTTAGAGCAATGCCAGTTTTTCCCAGCTAAAGGCATGAAGAAAGTGAAAAATCCCTGCTCACTTTTAGTTTTGGATCACCTCTGCACCATAATGAACTCACCAGGCTGCTTACAGCAGCTTTGGGGCTAGTTTGCACTGGCTGTAGGAACAACATCACTAAAACCTGGCCCTCCATCTTCTAATAAAACTAAAGCTCCACAATCATTTTTCTGTTGCAGTGGCTGCATCAAGTCACAGAGCAAAAAGAAAATGTACTGTAGAAAATGACAGACACAGAAATATCACCCATATTCTTCAGTGAATTTCTACTGCCCATTATCTGCTTAATTATCAATTACTTTCTGCTCACTCCAGTGGCTGTATCAGCTGCCTAGAGTAGTGGGAGAAGTAAGCATCTCAAAATGATGTTAAGTATGCAAGCTAAACTGTAATACTGCATTGAATATTTCCTATTTAGACAAGAATATGGCTGCATTTGATCTCACAGAAATCCCCAAACTCTCACTTCACAGAGGCTTATCCAGGCTCTAAATCAAGGAATCTGAGGACGTGTTACTTTCTAACAACCTGTTCCTTCAAGTTAAAAACAGCTGAACATGATCTTGCTAGTTCCCAGTGTGGTGCTGTGGCTGAAAGAGCTAATGTGATTCTTAGCTGCATAAACAGGGGAATACTCAGCTGGAGTAGGGAGGTTGTATATAACATATACATATACATATAACATTTATACATAACAGTATAAATGTTTATGTTTACTCTGGGGTTTTAGGTACAAACTATAGTATACACATCCCCTAGAGAGGCAACTATTCTCCATGACTGTAGTGTTTAAAAGAATAGTAAGAAAAGGAGACTGTTTTCCACAGTAGGAAGAAAACAACTCATGTGGATTTAGGTGCCAAACAGTAAGATGCTAGGATCTGAAAATACTGACTACTGCAATGTTTGTGTTAGCCTCATGCCACACATACAAGCTTTTCCTACAGCAGTTTGAATAATCGATAAGGAAAAAAGAATATGTGTACAGTAAGAAATGAATATTTCTGTATTGTATCTGGACTTACTGCTCTCTTTAATCCTCTTAAAAAAAGGTTTTACAGACAACAGCTTAGAAATGCATAGCAAATATCAAATTACACAGAAAGGAGAAAGAGGCTGAACACTGATATATTTAGACACAAAAATGTGTAAAGAAATACAGAACATGCAGAGTTTGTGTGCCTGTTTCAAGGTTCTCTGCATGTCCACTTCTCTTTTCCCTGTTAGGAAGAAGCACTACCTTCTTCTGATGTGGTAACAATGCCAAACTTTCACATCAGCTTTTCACCGTCAGACTTTATTTACAGATGGGAAAAAACCCCAAATAACAAAACAATCAAAAAAACCCAAGCCACAATAAGGGAAGCAATTGCCGCAGGCCCTTCAGCAAGGCAATGAATAATGATGGAAACACCCAGAAATCCCAGTCTTGTTTTCCCAGGCTAATACTTACCCAACAGACCATGCTGTTTCTGTGAGATCACAAATACATTTTGTCTTTGAAGCATGTTATCCATTACCTTTGAAGGGGCTTCTTTTAATAAAATACAAATCAAATACATCCAAAATAAATCAAACACAGCAAGGCTTTGAACCAGATCCCAAGAGATCCTGATAACATACTCTGCATTTAAAAATGTGCTTATAACATACTCTGTGTTTACAAATCCTGCTGATCTCAATGGGAGTGAAGGATGCTCAGGATCTCACTTAGGATTTGAATCCAACAAAAAACAGAAATGAAAAAGAAATTACACATAGGGGACCAAGGTGAAAGGTGGAAATAAACAGTGAGCTTATTCTGCCCCTTATATTGAAAACAGCAGTTGGCCACAGGCACAGTCTGAGTGCCTCATCTTTTAACTGTAAAGAGGCAAAATTTAGGCCCTGAGGCTTCCTATTCTTATAAGTCAAAGATGCTAATGATGTGTCTGCCTACCAATGTGACAGAGTGCTACAGCTGAGACCCTTTCTTTGAAGCAAAGTACAATTCTAAAACTTTCATTTTTGTCATTGAAAATCCATGCTAAAGCTCTGACAACTTTTCAGATCTCACATAAAATGCTATAATGTAATCCTAGTGGGAGCACCAAAAGTTCAAAATCCACCAAACCTCATGAAAGAGTTAACACAATAATGATTTTTATAATTAAAAAGAACTTCAGCACCATACCTCAAAACCCAAATATGCAATTTACCTCCCTTTTGTAAATCAGCCACTGCATAATTAGTCTATTCAGTAATTTTTAAAGTGGACATCTGAATGCTCTTCAGCAGATACTCAAGCAACTTAAGGCGCTTTGCTGAATTTCCAAATGCCTTTAGCTTGAGCTACAATAAGCAGATATGATTGCCAAATTGAAGACTTTGTTTACAGCTACCACACCAAACACCTTTTACAAAAAGAACCTTTCTGAAGAAGGATTGTAAATTAGATGATAGCAGGGTTCTGAATGTGCAGTTTAATGTCAAGATGTTACGTCAGCCAAAGCAATTTGAACAGGTATTAATTTTTTTTCAAACATGTGCCATTTATATCTGGGAAACAAGGTTATTGACTTAATGAAATACTCTTTTCAATAGAAAATATGAAATTGAATTTTCTGATGATTGCAGCATTCACCTTGTATTGTAAAAGGTTTTAAAAGATGAAGAATAAAATTTACACTAAAAGGTGACAGTAAGGGATGTGAAACCACAAATTTTCTATGTCACATTTGGGCAATTTAAAAATGAAAATAATAGCCTCATCAACTGTCAGTCTTCAGATGCATGAAATTCATGTTAATGATCTGTATCCTCTGTGCAAGTTATCAAGAGTACAAGCCACCAGGAACTACAATTCTGCCTAATTTAAAATCTTAGTGTCAAAAGAAGAAATGAAAGATTAAGTATGACACAGGTGAATGAAGCTGTCATTCTTTTAATTTTATTTAACGTGCCGTAACAAGCTTTCTCACCCTGTGTTTTTATGCCTCTACATTTTTCTTATGCAACAGCACCACCATGTGCTACTAAAGATTTCAGTGTCTGTTGGGCTTTTTTGGTTATTTTCTCCTTTTTTTTTTTTTTTTTTTTTTTAAATAATTAAGATAGGAATAAAATGCTGAAAATGTTACATATTATTAAGGATACAAATAAATCTAATATTGGTGGATCTGTGGTTCCTAGAACTTCAGACAACAGTCTTTTCTGTTGTTAGGTACAAAGATGACTTTTTTATATGAATATATAAGAAATAATTATTTACATTAAAATCAGTATATTTATATATTTATATTTACACATTTAAACTGTTATTTAGTGTCACAATAATAAGGACATGCTCCACCTAACCTGGTCCCTCATTCAGTTGTCTGCTTTATGGCTACTGTGTACTGAAGGCTGTTTTCTGGGAGCATGAGTAAAGGCATGCTAAGCCCTTCAGTGCACTTGGTCTCATGGGCTTCAATCATGCTCCAGAGGACTCTAGCTGCTTTCATGCCAGTGCTTACCAGCTCATTTTAGTGTGCATGAGTCCCTTCACAGCCATAGGGTGACCCACAGCAGACATTGCAAACCCTGAGAAAGGCACTGGGTTTTTTGAGCATCTACTAGTTGTGCAGCTTCACTTGTTTTCAACATCAAAGTGCAATCTTCCACTGCTAACACCCACACAAATTCTGCTGTAAAATAAATGTTTCATCTCTAATTGATGCTTTAAAAGAGTGTTTGTAATTGCTTTGGTGATGGCTTCTAAGATTAGAGATGAGGCACATGTGCCCTGTAGGAGGTAATATCTCTGTAGCATTTCTCATTGGCAAGCTATTAGTAGTATCTCATCTGAACGCAACAGTTTGGACCTCCACTCTCAAGTACCCCATTCTATCCATCCCCCGTGCAGGAAGCCAAAGCTCTGAGATCTCAGTCTATTAGCCAAGAGCTAAAACCCCTTACTGGCTTTTGCATGCTCCCTCTCCAGCCTAATGAATACTTTAACCTAGACTATGCACAGTGGAATGGATTGAGCAGGTTGGACTGAAATTTCGCCATTGCAGAATATGTCCTTAATGTATTTGCATGGGAAGTGCAGGTTAGCATCCCTAGAGGCAAAGAAAGGAATTGAGTCTTGGTTCCCATATCCTGAATGGATTATTTAATCACTGAGCAATCAAAGAGGAACAGGGCTGAGGTCTGTGCTACCTTAAATCCAGGAGATATATTTGTGAGAGTACCAAATGAAACTTGGAAACAAAGATGCTTTGGGGGTAAGTCAGATACAAAACAAGAACTAAGAGTCTCTGAATACTTCCAAGACAAAGGAATTTCTGTGCGTGCTTGTGAACCTTGTTCAGAAAATAAATACTAAAAAAGGGTGATAGTATCACAGTAGCAGTTCAGACTGAATTTTGGACAACTAAAATGTTAGTGAAGGAAGAATAAGGCAACCAGATAATTTTATGAGTCTTAATATTTTTTTTATGTATACCAGGAGTATTTGATCAGAATTAATATTTGGGGATGCTTTTGGTGCTGTAATGCTGAATTAGGTTTCTTTTAGTTGTGGGAATGTCAGAAATCTCTCGCCTCCTCTTCTTTTACTCCATCCATTAAAAAGATAGTTCAGTGCAATTTAATTTGGGTTTATATTTTCAAAATTTTAAGTGAAGGTATGTCATAGAATTTTATTAAAAGAAATGGTAAATGCCCCAAAAAATACAAAATAAAACTTTTCTTGTTTAGTTCTTCTTGATGAATGGATCTTGTAAACTGTGTGGCTCATGTTAACAAGTTTTGGGTCAGGAACTCTGGGGAACTTGCCAACTCTCACAACTGTCCTTATTTAACAACTTCATTAGAGCACTTAGGAGGGAACAACCATTATATTAATACTATTTGCAGATTGCACTTAGTCAGGGGACCTTTCAAATACTAACAAGGGCATAAATATAACAAAAGTCAAGCTAGAAAAGTTGAATAAATGGATATACAAACCAAAACGAGATTCTGAAAGAGAAAAAAAATAAGCTACCACACCTAAGGAAAAATGAGGATCTGAAACTCCTATTTTGCAATCAACGGGAGAGATAAAACATGAAAGCTAAACACATCAAGGAGTGATGTTAGACAAAAAGTTGCATATTAATTTATAACACAACATGACAAAAGCAAGTTTAATTTATAACAGTATATACAAGAAGCATTGAGTCACAGAACACAGAATTGTTATTTAATTTGGCAGACAATCTCTGAATGTGGGGTAAAAAAATACCCTACACCCTGTAGAGGACAGCTAAATCATTTAGCAACATAGCAAAACCTACTTTGAAAAATACCATCAGCAATAAGAATAAAATTACACCTACTGTTAGGAAACTATAATAGTCAATTTTTGAATAAGTGAATAGTATCTGTACCTTGACAAACACAAAGAGACTGTAAACCTATCTGAGTAGCTCTGTAAATAGGGTCAGGTGACACAGAAGTTTTATCCTCAAATTCTGGGCTCTGTGTCTCCTGAAAGCACAGGAGAGATTCTCCTTATAAGTCATCAAAAGAAGATGACCTCTTAGATATACTTCAAAGAATCAAGGTGGAAAAACACAGGTGAGTTATCTGGAAAGGTAAAAAAGGCTGTGACTCAGAGTGATAGTCTCATATTTTGAAAGAGAAAAAATAGATCAAATGTCTCTGCTCTGTGAAACAAATAAACAGAAAAGCCCCTTGCCAGAGAATTTCAACAGTAAATTAGATAAGCAACTGGAAAAGAAAATTTAAATACTTTAAATTTTTTTGAGGCCCTTAATATTACCACTGCATGTGAGCGTCTTCCCACTGTGGTCAAAAATTGCTGGAGTTCATTCTATTAATGTGAGCAGTCTGTCTAAGAACAACTTTGCATTTCAGTAAAAATGGCTTATTTATTAAAAATATTAAAATATATTTGAAATTAAACCCATTGTTTTAATGAAAATTATATTTAAATGTCACTACAGGTCTATTGTCTACATGTCACTATCTCTTTCAGAATACACAGACACACAATATAGGGTGAAAATGTTGCACTGGAAATATTACACTTGTGAAGGTTGCTTTTTACTAAAAGCTAAATAAAAAATGTGGAATATAGGCTGAAAATTTCTTTTGGTTACAATAAGCTTTTTGTGTTATCAGGCACTGTGTTAATTCACTTGCCTTATATTGATATTAATATGAAGTTCCAGTCCTGAATGTCACAGCCTCTTCTACTTTAGCATAAAAACTATGTGCAATATTTTCTTTCAAGCTTCAGACTCATTATAAATATTGTAATTACACATAATAAAGAAAAAAGTTATGAAATTTATCATGAAAGACCCAAAAGTGATTTGTTTTGAAAGGTGCTCAAAAGAATGGTAAGTGTGGTGTCAAACAGATAAAAGGCCCTGCTGCATTCCTTTTTTGCAAAGTGGTTTTTAAATTACTTCTCATTATTTGTAACAGCTGGAATATATTTCCTCTACAATTTTTTCTTTTCATTTGTCAATATTTTAAATTCCATTCCCTTTTCTCTCCCACTGTTCTTCTGAATAGAACAGAAAATAAAAAGATTGGGGTTTTTTTAATTTCACATTAACAAATTCCATGTATACAATACTTTGTCATACCAAACCATGTTGCAAACACTTTAACAACTGTTTCATGCTTGAAGGTGCTGTCCTAAAGGCAGTTTCTTATTATTTTCTTTATGATGATAAGTGCAAAAGGAAGACAGTCATCATTTAGATAAGTTTACGGAGTGTAACTGTTTCAAGGTATGGCAACATATGTCACAATGTCAACTATGACCTTTTCTAACCACATCAGTCTAAAAATAATCTTAAACATGCATGCATAACAGGAGCAAGAACACCCCAGCAATACTGTTGGAGATTAAAGAGAAACTATAAAAGAAATCTGTAAAATTAAATTCAAATTACAGAGTTCAAGACCATGCCACTTGTCCATCTAGTGGCTCATCTATATAATAAGATATCCATCTGTCTGTTCATAGTTAATTAATAGTTAATAGTTAATATATGGCATATTCCACAGATAGATAGACTATCTCCTTGCTGTAATACTCAATGGTTATCTATTTGAATCAGAGCTACCTCTTTCAGTAATTGGTGTATTATTGGTGTTTGGATTTCTAGCTAGGGATGGGATGAATCATATTCTGGGGATGTTGTTTGCTCTGTTAAGTGTACAGAGCACCCAGGTGAGATGGTCCAGAACTCTGCCTTTGCCACACACATTTTTCTCTTGGGCAAAAACCTTTACCACCCTTTACCTTCTATTCTCAGCTTTTACCTTCCTATAATCTTCAGTGCAGGCTAACTGCACACTAGAAATGAACTAGAGCAGATTCTTCAATTTTTTTCAACACAGATTCTAAAACTGAGGCTGTCTGTTTGAATGTTTAAAAGCATTCAACTTTATTCTGAGCTCTTATGTGCCAGGATGTTCTCCATGGTAACAGGAAATTGTGGTCCAATTAAAGGATATCTTAATAGTGTAGTAGTAACAGTGTAATGCCTTAATAGTGTAGTATGGTGGGAGTTATCAATACAAAACTGAATAAAGTGCTTTTTGTCTTAGTTTAAACTATCTCTGGACAACCAGTGAATTTTAAGTGGTTTGCAACAACAGACATGAAACAGCCCACTTTTACTTAAGAATGAGTCAGGCTCACCCAGATTTTCTCAACTCTTCAATCAGGCTTCAGAAATTACTCTGATTTTGGCATCAAATTTGCCATTAAACCCAAAATGTAATGCTTGGTAAGCAGTTGGATTGCAAGCTAGAAGGCACCGAACTTTTACAAATTGCATGAACAAGCTCAGTGGGAAAACATTCTGATTACAGAAAACATGGAGTTCATATAGAGTGTATTTAGAGGTTTCACACATCTATTAACAAAATCACTCCTCAATTAACATTGTTTCTATTAATTACCAAAAGCACTGACAGACTAGTAATGTGACACCCACCCTTACAACAAGCAGGCAAGAGTTGTTAGAAAAAAACTGTGTGGGTTGCTGCCAGGATGAAGAGGAGCCATGGGAATGCAGCTGCAAATCCTCACAGGACAGCTATGAAGGCAATGAAAAATCACTGCTGAGGCGAGGGATAAAAGAAAGAGAGAGGTTTGTATCCCTGTCATAAAAGAGAAAGAAAAAGGTATGAAGATAAGAGAGAAAGATATCAAAAGACACAAGAGAATATTAAGAGAAATCGAAGGAAGGCAGTAAATCAACACAGCCTTAGGAAAACTATATTACTTTTAATTTATTTAAATGATTTCTTTCATTATGTCTCAATTGGAAGAAAATGGAAGAGGAGGGGAAGAGCTGCCAGGCTGATAGTAGGAGGGTAAAACACTGTCATAATAAGAAGAGAAGAAAAAAAACCATTTTTTGATAATTTTGGTATTTATTGGAGGCTCGGGGAGGGGGAAGAATGGTCATGGCTTCAGACTGTGATACCAGCATTGCTAATTGCCATGGAAGTGTGTAAACCACTATAATTTCAAAATAATCTCTTGGCTGCAGGATTAAACATATGAAAGATTATGATTGTGAAGGGAAGAATCTCTTATTTAAATTTAAATACCTTTTCCTTTGTTTTTTACTTTAAAAATAAATAACCAGAAAGATTTTGAAAAGGAATAGTGTTTAAGGAATGACCAACTACAACCAAGAAATAAGTTTTCCTTCGTGTTTTATTTTAAAAGAAATTTCACTGAAATCAATGGAATCTAAAAATGATAATATTCTAAGAAATAAAATTCTAATGGCAGATACATATACGTCCATCTTCTTTGCCTTTGCCAGAGTGGTGCAAAAGCTGATTTTTCATCCAAAAGCAGAAAATTGCTGAGGAAGCAAGACCTAGGATTAGATCCAAAATGAGATTCAGACACCTCACTCCCATGTCAGAAAATAAACTCTGAATTACATATCCAACATCCCTATGTAAAGCATAGGGAAAGCTACAGGTCTTAGATTTGGATCTTAAAATTGGTGTGCTGAGTGTCGAGTTGTCTAGGATACCCATTAAGAAATGTGGTGTATATGCCACTATCTAAGTTTCTCCTTACTGCAGTCCTCACAGTCCCTATGCATCTTGCAATTTGTACTTTTGAGGCATTTATATGTAGTCATTTTAAAGTCAGAGGAGAGACCAAAACATATTTCTTTCCAAATTCAGGGACAATGGTAGACGAAAGCTGGTTCCCCTTCTTTCTTCCTTTTTATGATAGTCTAGGTTAGTAATTTCAACACCAATATAAAGAAAAAGAGAAGTAGCATCAATTTCTTCTTCACACCAAGAGATTCAAACTTAGATCTAAGAACTCTCAGAAGATTGCACTGCTGTGAAGAGAAGATAAAAACTGACATTCTCATTCCATTCTGTTAAAGCCTTTGCATCCATAATTAACATGAATTAGTCCAGAGAGATAACGAGAATGAAATTTACTTCTTTCTAATTTTAAGTGATTATTTATAAACTAGGAGTTACCCAAGATTATGCACCTAGTGTGTCATTTGAGATGCCTCCTATAACTCATCAAGACTGCAGCTGCCACTTCAAAAAGAAATGGGTCTCTTGTAGATCCTGTGTCATATTTCCAATTGTATATGGATGACTCAAACAGGCATTTCAAACAACATCTGACTGCAGCAATTAGGAGTATTTCTATGTTCTACAGGGAGTAATTTCTAGCTGCAAGTAGACCATTGTACCAAGTACAAACATATCTCAAAAATCCCATTAATCTATGAGATCCACAGCCGTAATTACCTCCTGAGAACAAGGATGGAATCCATCCTACCCAAATGTAGACGTCTGAAAATTAAGCCTAATCTAAGACAGCCCTCTGGTTCCTCTACATTCACTTGTGCTCTATGGCACATAGGAGCTACTTACTGCCTTCTGGAGTGGCTTGTCTCCGTGAACTATAAAGGGAGTAAAACAGCTATGAGTTTAAACCAAGATAGATTAAGTTGAAATAAATGAATCTCATCTTGAATGTCAATCACTACTGCGAACAGCTAGAAACAAATTTGGGGTTTCGCCAATTAAAACAAAATGAGGAGTTGCAACCCTGCACCCTGCAGCAGGAAAGATTAAACCTCATGTCTAATACCCATAGTCAGATATGGAGCAAACGGAAGAAGGAATCTGCAGCTCCTGCAGATGAGCCTCTGTGCAGGAAGCAATGGAAAATTCACAAGACTAAAAAGAATGTCAGCAACAAAACTATAAAAAACCATGACTGTAGTAAAGTTTCTATGAGAGAAAGATTAGTTTACTATACAGCAGCAAATTCTTTTGTAGAATCAGAGAATCTTGAATTTAATTTCTTAAATAATATTTCTTTGCCCCAATTATTCTGAGACTGATGTGACTTTGAAGAGTATTGCAAGCTGAATCTTGTTTTAGGTAAAGAACACCCAAAACAGGTATTGTTAATTGAAAATTATTATTCCATTTCAGAGTAGGTTAGATTCTGTCCAGTCGCCTACACCACATTGCTATCACAGTTTGCTTTAAAAGAAAAGAAAAAACCAAACCACTTTTGTATGTTTCTTTGTTCCTAGGCTTATAAATTTCTTGTAAAGTTAAATGGTATTCTCCAATAAAAACAAAAAGAATTCAAAGCGAACAGCTGGAAAATTCATTTTGGGAGGATCAGCATATAGTTTTTGATATATATTTCTGCCACTTTAACCTTTCACTGAACAAGTTTACATTTGCAGTGCACATCAAGGCTTTCCTTGGAGTACACAGATGGTTCTCTAAACCATATGGCACCAAAACCTCTTCACTGTACATAGTTGACATGTAAACTGCTAGTCATCATCAAAAAATGAAAAGTATTGTGGGTGAAATGTCTGTTCCTAATCTTCCATTCAGAACACTTTATTTACATCTGAAGACCATGTTTAACAAAAATTAGATAACATTTTAAACTAACTATCTCATTAAACCAGCTTGTCCATAGGGTTAAAAACAAATTAAATAATTCAGCTGGTGTTGCATTGCACTGAACAGGAGAAACTGACCTGGCATTCACAACTGAATAAAGTGTTCAGCATTGGCAATGACTTTTCTCACGCATTCTGTTTGATTTTCACTATACACCATAATTATGATGTTCCAAGGATTTGAGGTCAAATTTCTAATTCGAGGTCAGAGTCTCAAATTCAAACTTACAAGCTTTAATGAAATACCAAAATTTGTTTTGGTTTCCTTAAAAAGGAGCAAACCTGAATTTATTTATATCCACACCAACAATTTCCAACAATGATGACATTCATTCAAATGCTAAATTCAGCAGAATATAAACCCCATGCCAAATAGTAGATATAGGAGCTTACTTTTAAACATGTCCTGTGCAAAAAATTGATCCTGCATTCTGACTTCAGTGCACAAAAAATTAACTTCAAGAGGAATGAACATCTGAAAGAGTAGTTTACTGGTGTGTGCATTATAGATTCCAGGTTTTAGGTTTGCATGTCTCTTGCTTTTAGATTTGTCACGTAAATCAGAATTCTTCAAGCTCAGAATAATTATTGTTTTGATAACCAATTTAGATAATTCTTTTGTGCTTCTTTGCAGTAGTCATGCTATGCGTATCTGCTATATAAGTCAGTGCTTAAAATAAACATGAAATGAACCACAAGGTAAATAATTCCTTTATTTTATAAGGAGAAAGTGAAAATTATTGTGTGTGCAGAGTAGCTATATTTCAGAATTAGCAGTATTTATTTATTTCATATAATCCTTTTCTACCCCATGTAACATTTCTAAAATTTATCTATTTGTTATGGAATAGAATGAAGAAGCTCTTGGTGTATGTTAAGGCTTGCGGAAACTAATTTTGCCCATATGAAAAAAAACAAACTAACAACTTCTTTCACTGCAAAAATCTACTTACCTTAAGCTGATGAAATACAGCTTTGAAATACAGTATAATCCTTTAATTGTCCTGAATATATATCAGTATAATCATCTATATACTACAAAATCATTAGGCTTTAAAGGCAAGAGAGTTCACACATAATTAGGATCTTGTTAGAGTTGTCACCTAAGCTTCCTGAAGGTTTCACCCATGCTAGAGCTGCTCTACCACAGGGCAGCAGAAGATCAGTGAGGCTTTCCCTGCAATTATTCTTATCTGCAGAAATTCATAGAATCATGAAAAGATCATTTGTGTTTGGGGCACATACACCCTCCTTTCTAGTATCTTTCTAGTATCTTCTCTTTCTCCCCTTGCTTTGTCCTGTGACTGCTCACTTCTTCTCCAAGTTAGCGTTCCTGCCACAGAGCTCTAACAAAACTTGAAGCCTGCAGAAGAAACACATGCTAGACCTCAACCATATTTACTCTTATGCAGTGCCCCTTATCCATGTTATGCCCTTGTTATTCCCTCACTGGTATCTGCATGGCAGATTAAAAAAGGAAGCATGAACCAAAGACCAAAAAGCTGGACCTGAAGATAAGGGGCTGAGAAGAGTAAACAGAGCAAGGCAGAACCTATAGAGGTAAGAAGCATGGGATGGAGCAGAGGCAGGGCAGCCACTGCAAGTCATTGGAAGCCAGCAGGAATGGCAGCCAGAGTGGAGTGGGACTACACGCTTTGAGGCAGAAGAGCGCTAATTCAGGGAACTGATTAACATAATGTACCACGCAGCACCTACACATCAAGAAAGATGACCACTCAAACTCTAGTATTTGGGGAACAAGCTCTAAGTGTGTGGGAGGGAAAATGAATGAGGCATGAAATATCCCATTCACTGGAAGTATTAAGTGAAAAAAAAAGGAAAAAATATTATACTTATGTCTGTTAGGGACAATTTATATAGGCATACCTTCCTGAAGGGTTTAATCTTTTGGAGTCCTTTCCATTCCTAAATTTCCAATGTCCTAGCCTGCCATAAAAACCTAGCTTGACTGTATTAAAGTTCATGAAAACAGCTTCAGTCTGTGTGTGTGAGTCCATTTCACGTTGTCTTAAACCAATAATGTTAACTTTTAGCATTTTGCTTTATAAAACTGAAATGCACCAAAATCATCCAGTACTGCTGAACAAGTAATCATCAAATAATATTTTGTTCATTTTTTTCCATACTGTTATACTCAGACATTTACAAGTTAAACTGCTTTCACTGGAAAGAGAAATTATTTTCAAATATATGCAATCTAAACAGAGTGCATTTTTAAAGTGTATTTTATGTATTCTACGTTTGTGACAACTAAAATATTTTCTTGTCTTATAAATAGAAATAAAAGAAATGTAGTTTGCAAGTGTAAATTGTATGCTGTAATTTAAGATACAAGGGACATAGGTAGTTGAGGTTCAGACATACATTTGTAGTTCTTAACTTTTTTGCAGTCCTCAGATGAAGGCACAGAAAGCATTCTAGAGCTTCATTTCTGCTTTCAGTAGGTGTGAATCAGTCATACAGTGCATCATAACATGACAGTGGAAGTAGCCAAATTAGATGTCTGTTATAATCCAACAATGAAGTTTGGGGAGCAAATTTTCATACAGCCATTTTGAGTTGAATATATGCATGGACTTTATCTATATACACAGAAGATGCCAGAGCAAGCCAAAGAGCTATTTATCATAGAAACCTTGAGGTTGTGGTTAAAAATATATTCTTATTATTGGACTCTTCTCTAGAAAAGCATAATTCTGCTTAATGCTACCTTAGCCCTTACACATTGTCTAAAAGCTCAATGTGTCATACTGAATCCATTCACAATAGAAGATTCAATCAACAGGCAATGAGGCAACAAAAAGCTATAAACCAACTCTACCTGTAAACTCTCACTGGGCACTGGTTATTTAAAAATGAGACAGCAATAATATAAATGTAAACTTCTGGGAAGGAGTTTAAGTATTATTTTTATTGGGTTTGTTAGTTTGTTTTCTTTTTCTTCTTCCTCCTCTTTTTTTTTTTTTTTTTTCTTTCCCCCAGAAAAATTGTGGTTTGCAAGTAACATTTTTGACAGGTGTTTTGTTGCGTATCTCTGCTGAGTTAGGCTATGATGACAGGGATAAAATAGACAGAAAGTGTTAGAGAAGAAATATCCCAAGATAGCCCTTGTACACAGTACAGAATGCACCTCTTACAACATTAATTTGGCTTAAATAAATTAAATGGGATATAGCAAACAAGAAAAAATAATCACAAATAATAAACTGACTTTCTCTGAAGGTTAAACTAATGATGCAGAGAATCAGTGCTTCATACTAACATAAGACAAACTCCATAAGTTCCACAAATGCAAAAAAACCCCCACATTATCTCCTCTGATCTTTTAATTCCTGAGTAGGAGCTGGCAGTAACTTGAAGGCAGTAGGTCTTCCACTTATGTATGCTAAGTGATTCCTGCCTGTGGTTTAGAACGACATGCTTAAAGTTAAGCTGCTTTCTTGGGCCAGGGTATAGTGGTCAACAGCTTAAAGAATAGGTCCCAGAAAGGGAAGGAGACGCTGTCTACTTTTTTACAGTAGTCTTCCTATGAGATTATATTACCTCACTGTTTCACCCTTAATAACACTAAGTTACTGGGAAAAGAAACCAGCTGTAAATGTTTTAAAATCACAGTAATCATTCTGATATCTAAGCTCCATCCATCTTTATGAAAAAGGATAAGAAGGCTGCTGTGATTCTCAACTTGATAAAAATACTAGGTATTAACAAAATCTTATAATTTCCTACACTCAGAATAAATTATTTTCATGCTTTTGCAGGTCTGTTTTACTAGTTTGAACCCATTACTCAGGACATCTATAACATCTCAGACTCATTAATCTCATTAAGATCATTAATCTCATCTGGGAGGTTAATTTCAGCTTTTTTGTTCCAGTCTCATAAGAGTCCTTCCCAAGCATTGTTAAATGTAGGGATCCATCAAAATGATACAAAGTAGATATTTTTTACACATCTTCATTTCTAAAAGCTTTAACAATTTTACTGAAATAATAGAAACAAAATTATAGAGAAAAAAAGACTACAACCAAACGATAGAATAAATTCAATTATCTTGCCTTTTTTCTCTATTTCATTTTGAGCAATAATCTGACCAAAAATTTTTGGACCAGATATTAGATAATTATTTAACACCAGAATGCTTTCATTGTACAGCAAATAAGAAGGATGTTTTACTAGTCTGAAAAGTTGACAAACATGTTTTTAGTCTTTCCTCTTCAAAACATTTGTCATTATACCAATTAATTATAATGCTCACTTCAAACACAGTGAGTCATGATGAATCCTGTCTGCTGAAAATAGAATTACTTCATCTTACAGGTGGCTTAGTTCAAAATATAAATTATTTATCTCATGTAGCAGGTAAAAAATTGAAATGCATTTACCTCTTTAAAACTCACTTCTGTCTTGATGCTTAGGGAAAGCTGCTATTTTAATATCTGCCAGCTTCCGGGTACAATTAACACAGCAGAGTTAAAAGTCTATGAAAATTAATATTTTTTTACATAATATCATGTATATTTTGCATGGAGTGCAGCTGATAGTACAGGAAAATTCTGGATTCTCCAAAAAACAGCAATTAACTTCTTCGATATATCTCTATGCTAATGTCTGTCTCTCATGGTAATTCTGTATACCTCAGTCTCATATCAATTAGTCTTGTGCTCCCATAACTTTGGAACATTTGTCCCAGATACCAATAGCAGGGACCAAAAGTCCTATAGCCTATAGAGAAATCCTCAATAACCAGCTTTGCATTTTAACAATGACTGATTGTGAGTGCTGAGCTGAATTTTTTAATGATAAATTTCCCACATTTGTATTCTTATCCCTAATATCCTACTTGTGCTCTTAGGAAATCCTCTGCCATCAATCCAAATGAAGATTCTTTTTTCACCAGCTGCAAATGAGGAAGTAGATGGTAACTTTTGGGACACTGTAAACAGTCATAAGCACTTAGATAAAAAATTGCAAGTCTTGCAGTTCTCCAGCATTAACTGATATTCCAACTAAAAAATTAGTCCTTACTTTTTTTGCAGTAACTATTTTCTCTTGCAAAAATTAAACCATAAAACTTCCTTCTGCTTTACAAAAAAAAAATCTTTGTAGTACATTTAAAATCAGTTAGGGATTATCATGCTAAATATGACAGCATCTTAGCATATGTGAAGTATATCTTCTTTCCATATTATAGAGACGAAAAAAAATTGTAATGTAACAAAACAGTTACAGACATCTGTTTAACTTCTTTTTGCACTATTCTATAATCACGTTTTTTGCTTTTGCATTTAAAAAAAACCCCAAACATTAAATATAAATAAAATGGCTTTAATTCATCCTATAGTTGTTTAATTTTAAATTCAGATTATTTGTCCCATATTACAGGTCAAAATACTGACATCAAAAAAAAGTATTTTCATGTAAATGATATATTGGCACACTGCAGTAATTTAAGAAAACTGGTGAAAATTAATTTCTAAATACAAGTATGTTTTTTATATATATATTTCAAGGTGAATGTTGTATAATTTGACTGATTTATGGAAACAAGTAGATATTAGTTAAATTAAAAGCTGGTTTAAGTAGAAAGAGCTAGAATAGTATGGAGACATCTTTAAAATCACCTACACAAAATCTCACCTTGGTTCATTAAGACAGTCCAGTATTAAATATTTTTGAATAAGCATATAAGAATGTATGCACATAGTAATCTAGTTGCACGGTCAAAATAAACTGAAGAAAAGTAGAAGGAAAAATTTGGAAAGTTGTTCAAGGTGAAATTTGCTAGCAAGAGGCTAGAATTGGATTGGACTCATATTCTCTTCAAAAGAGGGTTCAGTCAAGAAAAGATTATCTCCCATCTTTTCTTTAGAACTTGAACAAAAGCCAACAGTGAATTATGGCAAATAAATAAGAAAAATATTATTTTGCCTATTGTTATAATTTTTCTTAGAGCTTTCCAAGAATTTCCTGGCAACTATGATAACGTTTTCTTCCCCAACTTTATTTTAAATTTTGACATACAAATGTCTAAAGACACAAGTCAGGTCCCACAGCTTCAGTACAAGTTCATAAAACTGCTCTTTATTTGACCACTAACATTTCCAGCAAGCTACATTTCAACAATCTAGCATGATATGAAAGCATATCTTTATTTTTATAAATGCATTCCTGGACATCTATCTACAATGACAGGATGATCTTCACTATGCTTCATCAATTATTTGAAGAAAAACTTAATAACAGCAAAAAACGCCTCTTAATCTCATTTAAAAGTCCTAGCTACACTTGCATGGGTTGGGGGTGGATCACCATCACCAAGGTATGGTTTGTTTTTCAGTATCTCTGTCAGGATTCTGCTAGAACAATAAAGATGGGCAGGTGCTGGAGCTCCTACCCTGAGGACAGGCTGAAGAAATGGGCCTGGTTCAGCCTGGAGAAGAGGCAGCTGCTGTAAGCGCTACTAGGAGACTCCTGGTACCTATGAGGAAATTACTGCGAAGAAGTCAGGCTCTTCACAGCAGTGTACACTGGGACAAGGTTGTTTGGGACTATATCTGGCAGGATCTTGAAAACCTCCAAGGATGGAGACTACACAACCTCTCTGGGCTTTTCTCATTGTGAAAAAGCTCTTCCTCATACCCAATCTGAACCTTCAGTTTGTGTCTATTGTCTGCTATTCTCCCAATGTGCACTGCAGTTTTGCATGCTAAATCAGCCATGCTGACCAATAACAGATACCATTAATCAACAAGCCATTAAAAATCTGAAGAGTTAATCTACTTTTCTGTGGGAAGTTTTGATTAAAAGGGGATAATTACCAGATTATTTTGAGCTACAGGTTAATTTTAAATAGTACATTGTCTATGACTGAAGTGACTCTTTTTTTATATTTGAATTACTAAAGAAAGCAGTTTCATATTTGAAAAAGGTGTTATTACAGTATAACCAATTTACTCCTCTAAAGGTGTTCTTAATTGTCTCTAAATGCTCTACAAAATGCTAAAAAATATCTCAGAAAACATAATTTTCACTGTAATTCTAACAGTTAAATCTGTGAAAAGAGTTAAATAAAGATAATTCTACCACACTTTCATGAATGATGATATTACCTTTCCAACAGAATAATCCAGCAATTATGTATGCAGGTACTTTTACATAAATGATGAGTCAAAATGAAATATGAAAAGGTACATGGAAGGAGAGAGAAATCTGCTCCTTTTAAGGTGTCTAGACAAGGACCTTGTCAGTCCAGATAGGTATAAAACGAAAAGAAGGAAGCCATGAATAAGAACTCAGATAGATGTAAACTTGATGAACAAGCAATAAGGGAGAGAGTAATTAGAAACAGACTGGGTCAGTCATGCTAACTGATTGATAAGGGCATGTGGAATGTAGGAATGTTTATTTCATTAAGGTTATCTGATCAAGGACCTTGTCAAATGGGATATGAGGGAAAAGGGTGATCTGATGCCAGCATCTGTAGCCAGACTAGTGGTGTGCGCACCTGTAGCTTCTGGTGTCAGCTACTGGAGCCAGTGCGGTCTTTAACCTCCAGTCATCGGCACGGAAACAGTGTGTGTTTTGACAGCCAGCTACTGAAGGGGACGGGTGTGAGTGAGGTGAGTGAGGGGCTCAGTCCCAGCGGCTGGATCAGGACCACAGGTCACAGCCTGTGTGCTGGGTGCCGACTGCTAGGGACAAGTGTCTATACCTTCCCCAACCTGGTGTGTGTGTGTGTATATGGGGGGTGTATCTGCTGGCAAACTCCAAGCTGGACCACCTGGTGAGTAGAGGGGGCTTGGATCCATGCAGGCAGGTGAAGGGCCCATGCTGATACTCTCAGGGGAACCTGCAAAAGGGACAGCAGCAGCCACATCTCTCAGCCAGGGCAGGGACAACAGGTCCCCAGGGCACTGGGCTGGGCTCCAGTGGCGAAGCAGGAAGGTCCCGGGCTGAAGTGACTGGTGGAGGTGGCAGCTTCTAACATCCCTTAACAAAATTCAAAAATCTATATAAGCTAAAAATTTCTTTCATGTTGCTCCAAGGATGTGCTTCGATACAGCCAGTACATAACTATAACAGATTCTAGCCCTAGAAAGATAGTCATCTGGTTTTTAAACCTACAGTTTGCATTTAAATACAATTTAATTAAATGCCTCCAATAATCAGCAACTAGTAAGGTAAAGAACAGGAAGGAAGTATTATATATCCAATATATAATGTTAATGTCCAAAGTACCTAATTGGTGACCCCATGTGTACCTCTGTCTGTGCAGCTGTTTTGGCAGATTCTGAATTAAGCCCACAGATTGGAGAGATGTATTGAACTACATCGTCAGAAGCAGTATTTTTAGCTGGTCAAGGAACTTTAAAGAAGATAAAGATTGTACCTAGAGCAATGATAAAAGCAACGCTAATTGGGGATGAACATAGTCTCTCAGCTTGTACAAAAGTGTGCAGAGAGAAAAGTTGGCAAAAAATCTGTAGCAGCAAACAACAGATAAAGTAAACATATAACACAGCAAAAAGCTGGACCCATTTCTAGCCCAATAGCTAATTCTACTTTTTTTTTTTTCAATTAGCAGGGCCAAGATTAGACTGCAGGAGACCTGTATATCAGGAGAAGACTATTCTACCCTCCACCTGCAACTATTAGCAATCCAAGTACTAATTTTACACAGTGTTTATGGTCTGATGAGCAGTTTGATCAGTTACACTTAAGCCAACATTCTCTTTCAGGAGAAGGGAGATAATTAATCTTTCTGTTTTGGTTTCTTTCACAGTATTGAAAGCAAAAGTCATTGTTAGTTGTTTACAAGAAAAAAAAAACAAACCAAAACCCACAGTAATTTGCTGCCAAGCTTTCCATGTTTTAACATAGTGAATAACACTTTTGTTAGAAATGATTTTTGGGTGTCAGTGGAATTCCAAGCTCTCAAAGAATATTGAATATTCTTTAAATACAAGTAAACTAAGATAGGAGCTTGAGCCCTGTACTACTTAATTATTGCTTCAGTTATGATGCTTTTGGATCACTCCAGCAAGTTCTTCCCAAGAAAATTCTGACATGGAGGGAGATAATTTAAAGCAATGCTTGTGTGAGCTGGTCCATGTTGCTTGGTCATGAGCTTGTTCTATTGTTTAGTAGAATAACGTAGCTACTCAGACATTTTCTACACCAATAAAGATAATGGCTCAGTTTCTGTCCTCTGCCTCTGAGGGCATGTGATCTGGCATAATATGTGTCTCCCCAGCATGTTAATAAACTCTATCTCCTTCTTAAAATAGGGTAGCTTCACTCATAATGCCAACTGGAAATATCTGTCATGCCCTATACCCACGCCCAGCTTTGACTGGCAGTTTTGCCAGGCATGCCGCAAAACCATTCCAGAAAATGGTTCCAGAAAAGAAGCAGTATTGTAAACCACCTTTTAAGCCTGTTTAGTTCATATAGTTATAACAATGTTCTAAGGTTGTTATAGTTTGTGCTCTGAAGAGTTAAATATTCCCTCCTGGGGTGTGCACAATGGGTGACCAGAAATGCTGGATGCAATGCAGACATACAAGTGCCAAAAGAGTGGAGTGGTCTTCTATCCAACCAGTCAGTAGTACTCATTTCTGCTTTTCCTCATCTTTGTAGCCTGGCTGGTCATATGGACCATTTTGTTAGGGGGACAGTATAGCAGATCAGAGACTCATTAAACAAATGAGCATATATATTTCATTTCAAAACCAATTCCAGCTGGCCCATTTGGGTCAAGAATCCAAGGTAGTAGGACAGGGAATTAGTCAATATCTGTATGTTGTTATACATTTATTGTTCCACGCTAGTGCTATAGACCTTTCACGCTCAGGTGAACTTCCTCTTTTAGTTCATGTGCATCTCTGAAGAGTAATTTTTAAAATGTATGTATCATGGTGTATGAAATGCTCAGGTCTTTGTATCTAAGTTCTGCTTTGTGTTGTCCTTCATCTGACTTAACTTTAAAATTACTGCTCATTTTAAGTCTATCTGAAGCTTAGAGCAGATGGCAAAATTGCCCATCTTGCCAGTAAGATGTAATCTGTTACAAAATAAAGGGGGACAGAATGCAGAAGATTTAGAAAAATAAGTCAATTTCATCATTCAGGAATGTAAATCATAGAGCTGCAATATTCTTTCTGAAACTTCTTAATGATCAGTTACTAAAATAGCCAGACTAAGAATGTCAGCCTTACAGCTGCAGCTTCTTAAAACTGATCAAATCTAAACCCTGTGCTCTCTACATTTTTAGTCTATTACTGTGTCCTGCCTATCACCTGTTTCTCTTTGCACAGAAAAATTTGCTCACTTATGAAGAAAACTCTGCATACATACCAGTAATTAACCCTTCTGTCCAGTACTTTCAGTTGGCAACAAAAGCCAGATAAGGCTCCTAAAAATTCATACTTAAAAGAGAACAAAATGACAACAAGCACTCGAAGAACTTCTGATCACACTAGCTCAAGTTTCCACTTGAAAAGATGTCAAGCTTACTCATACCATTTGATCACCCAATAACAAGTTAAATACAATTCAATATTGACAAATAGTGAATTCCCTCAACTGTACTTATATAAAATGGAAATCTTAACCGCAAGTTACTGAAGAGAAAGCTAGCCCCCATCTCCTTCACAAGTAAGAGTTAGAAAATTTTTCTTCCTGAGAAGTCTTGGCTTCAAAGTAAGGAATATACAGTGGTGTTGTGCTTTATTAGGTATCCCAGCTGAAGTGATGACTACTCAGTAGCTGGAAGGAAGGTTCCCAAAAGCCTTTGAGTATTTGCTTATTTTCACAGGTCACTTTTTGCCCATTGTCATTACTGGTCTTCTACTTTACAGATACTCCTTTGGCAGACTATCTTGTGTGACAGCACCTAACACACTGTCACTCCTTTGGAAAACAGATTGTACTAGGAAAAACTCTGCAGCTCTGACACTGAAGGTAATAAAATTTTTTAGCAGTGTCCCTAAGTAAAACTCCTTTACCCTAGTCTGAGGACTGTCTACATGCAGCTGAGTCATTGACCGCATGATTTAGTTCTCTTACTACAGTTCCAAACATAAATCTATAGCTTCTGCAGTGTTGAAATTTATCAACTTCTAGTTTTTATAAAAAATGTTTTGTAACTGACATGAAGTAACATATTAATTCAGTTAATTCAGTTGATTTCCTCTGCCAAGAGGAGCCCTCTTTGCTATGGATCCCCAAAAATTTCGCTTTGGTTTGCCTAAAGCATATTAGCAATAAATGTTACTGGAATAATAAATATTTATTTACTCACAGTTTAGGTATGCCTGGTAAGTACAGACACTGTCTCAAAAACTTCTATTTTAATATATTCATATGCATGCCTAATTTAATGCTACAGTATTTTGTACATTTGTTTTCAATTACAGACCTTGAAACAACTCACTCAAAGGCAGATCTTTGTAGTTCTTTTTGTTCATAAAAGTCACTTAAAGAGGGAACTTGAAAACATCATTAACTGCAATTCATCCTTGATCTTTTCATCCCTTCAGAGCTTATTTAAACTTCAAAGTCTCGAGCCATTCAAATGATTTGAACAAGCGTTCTGAAGTTGCACAAGATATATGACAACCAATGAAACTTCTGATAACATGATCTTTCTTTGCTGTGAAATTTCCTGGAGAGGAATGACAGAGAAAACCTGTAATACCTGAAAGAAGAGAGTTGTGTTAAGATTCATTTTATGAAAGAGCAAGATGAACCTTAAACAATAATACTCTGGAAATACTCTAATTACATTTTTATTTCGGTCTTATAAACAGATACTTATGTTTACTGTATTTGTCGTATTGTGATTTTTTTTTTTTTTTCCCCAGCATGTTGATATACAAACACAATCTTCAATGGTCAAATTCATACAAACACAATGAAAGGCAAAACAGTAACATGGTTCATCATGCCTGGATGGATCTTTTTTGTCTTAATCCTAAGATTAAAAAAAAAAAAGGGCTAATTGCATAGCTTCAGTCTCCTATGTATCTTATTTCTCACATTTTTTAAAGTTCATTATTTAATTTACATTTCCATTTCCATTCTATTCCATGCTTATCCTTTTTTCAGTCAGTTCCCCTTATAACCAGCATAAAACTGACATGACTGTATTAAAATCCCTAAATTTTTATGATTAATAAAGGTTTCTGGAATCACATAAGGATGAGAATCTCATTTTCATTGCCTTTTAAATGATTTGTAACCCTCCTTCATAACCAAGAAAAGCTTGAAAATTGGACCGCAGGGTACCTTAACAGCTAAAATTGGCTCTGGTCTAAAAAGAGAAAAAAAGTCCTACCGATTAGAAGTCCCTTAGATGGCACTAGTAATGCAATAGCAGTGAGCTAGTTCTTGATGACCATCGGTATCAACCAGTTTCTCGGTGATGCCAGAACAGAGTAAGAACCCTCCTCTCTTCCATGTCCTGCATAAGGGATAGCCACTATCACCAGCCTTGAGGAGTGAGGATGCTGCCTAGAAGACACTATTCTTCTCATGTTTCTTCGGTGTTCTGTTGACAGACAGGGTACGCCACAAAGTGACTACACACTAGCTGTGTAACATGCAGGATTTATTAAACAAGCACACTAAAGCCAATAAGCACTCTAAAGCAAGCACACCAATGTGAATTAGGTAAATATCTCTCTATACATAGTGAACAAGTACAATAAAGCAAATCAGATAGATATATAGGTATACAAGTAAAGTACTGGAGAGAGTTAGCAATGCATTAAATCATTACTATATAGGAAGAACAGAGATTAAGAAGAAATACATCACCAATTACCACTGAATCATCATCCAGGCCCACACTTCCAGACGGGAAGCCCCGTTGCAGCCGATGCCAGGAGTCTCAGGTAATTGGGAAAATTCCTGCACAGTGTGGCCACCCATAGGTGAGGTTTTCTCATGGCCATAATGGGGTCCTGCTTTTATACCCTTATCAAAACAACAGGCTTTATGCCATATCACTAATTGTTTGCTCGTGGGACCATGCAATTTCTCATGATCCCACCGCTGTCCATTCTGAGAGCGTTGGCCAGGCACCTCTGTGCAGTCGGGTATGAAGGTCATCATAGAACAGCTGCACACCTATATTTGCCTGTCTCTTTCTGACAAACAGTCACAATGAACATAAACATATATATTCTGCCAAATACACTGTGGCAAACAACATCCTTTGTAAAGTCTCTCAGTCATAAGAGGGAATCAACTCTCAGCTAGGTTCCCACCCATTACATTCAGGTAGTATAAAAGAGTCTGGAAAGGGATACAGCACACATAATACCTGGTCATTTATTTATTTGTTTGCATTATTCTCTTGCAGAACTTATGAGAACTTGGTGTGAAGAACAAGTGAGTTCCAGTTCCTTTGAAAGGGCATTGTAAGCTACTTTTTCCCCAGTGTAAACTTGAAGCTCTAATGTTCTTGAAATTAATATTGTTTAATGTTACATTATACAAATTCAGTAATGTATAAGAATGCAATTCACACATATGTATATTTTCTATTGGTTTATGCCTAATATATTTTATCTATCTATACATGTATATTTTCTATCATTTTATCCCTAGTATATAATATTTCCTATGATTTTATCAATGCAACCACTACCTCTTTTGTCAAGGAAAGTACAATTAGTTCTCATTAGTGTTATTGATCATTACAGCCCGAGCTCTAGTTGTATTCTTGACTAAGAAGGCAAGAAAAAAAACAAACTACGATGGACCAGTTTTGTCAGAGTGCAGTCCGTGACTGTGACACACAGCTACATTCCATTTTTTTTTAGTCTCATTTCTTTTGTAATGACTTAGATTAGAATCTCCTCCAAAAATTTGCAAGGTAACCCTGACATGCCCGTATCTTTCTCTAGCTCTCATTTTTTAATACAGGTGCTGTATTGGATAGTGATACTCACTCATTCAGCTTCTAAATTGATACAATTAATAAACATTCTTGTTATCTGTATTGTAATGTCATTTCTTAAAGTGTGTGTATAAATGTAGCATTGTGTTATGTGAGGCGCTTCATATGAGTGAATCGGTAATAGTTCTTTTACTGAGTTGAGAGTCAACAGGATCAGGCTACTTACAGAGGAAGAGAGACAGAAGATAAATCCAATGCTTCACATCTCTATACTCCTTTTCAAGCTATGCTATGGCTCTGGGATTAATAGAAGACCTCACCAGTGGAATACAGCTGTGCAAGAGGTTTCTCATGCTCTTGCTCTAAACTTGGCAGGTTACTCAGCCCAGTGGAAGTGTTCTTGTAATATTTAAAGAGGTTTTCCTTGTTTCACCATAATATTTAGATCTGAGGCCTTTTTCTCAGCAAAAAGCATTTCAGTATCTTCTATTAGTTGAAAGTCCAAGAATCCAGGCCTTCTTTACAGTAATGATGAAACAGTAGCAAGTAATAGTTGCAGGCAATGTTTTCTTTGTATAAATGACCATGTAGAACAGCCATTTCTACCACTGGAATCTCTCAATACCATAGATCTTAGACAGTATCCTAGTTTTTAATTTTCTAATACTCTACTGACACCTTCTGGAATATAACACTATTTTGTAACTTTATAGCAGTCTTGTGTACTGATAATGATGGAGGCAATAAAGAAAAATGTCTGATGCTGCTATATGTACCAAACCACAAATAGCTTTTACATTCTTAGTGTCAGTTTTCACTGATTTTAAAGTATAAAAATCAGAGAACAATTAGGAAAACATAATAAAAAGAACTTACCTAGATTGAGAGGATCAAGTTTCAGGAAAAAAACTATAGTGCTGCTACTAGTAATGACTATGATGCTGGTCATAAAAACCTAGCTATTGAAGTCAAGGGATTAAGGCAAAATCTCAAGTATTTTAAAAATTTTCTTTATTCCCCATGAATATATCTGAAGGTGGGAGTATTGAAGCACATACAGTTTCATCACCTGAGTGTGAGCATGACCCAGTTATCATAGAATCATAGAATCATAGAATCATAGAATAGTAAGCGTTGGAAAGAACCTTAAGATCATCTAGTTCCAACCCCCCTGCCATGGGCAGGGACACCTTGCCCTAAACCACGTGGTCCAAGGCTCTGTCCAACCTGGCCTTGAACACCGCCAGGGATGGAGCATCCACAACCTCCCTGGGCAACCCATTCCAGTGCTTCACCACCCTCACTGTAAAGAACTTCTTCCTTATATCTAATCTAAACTTCCCCTGTTTAAGTTTGAACCCATTACCCCTTGTCCTACCACTACAGTCCCTAAGGAAGAGTCCCTCCCCAGCATCCTTATAGACCCCCTTCAGATACTGGAAGGCTGCTATGAGGTCTCCATGCAGCCTTCTCTTCTCCAGGCTGAACAGCCCCAACTCTCTCTGCCTGTCTTCATACGGGAGGTGCTCCAGCCCTCTTATCATCCTCGTGGCCCTCCTCTGGACTCGCTCCAACAGCTCCATGTCCTTTTTATGTTGAGGACACCAGAACTGTGCACAGTACTCCAAGTGAGGTCTCACAAGAGCAGAGTAGAGGGGCAGGATCACCTCCTTTGACCTGCTGGTCACACTTCTTTTGATGCAGCCCAGGATACGGTTGGCTTTCTGGGCTGCAAGCAGACACTGCCGGCTCATGTTAAGCTTCTCGTCAACCAACACCCCCAAGTCCTTTTCTGCAGGGCTGCTCTGAATCTCTTCTCTGCCCAACCTGTAGCAGTGCCTGGGATTGCCCTGACCCAGGTGTAGGACCTTACGCTTAGCTTAGTTAAACTTCATAAGGTTGGCATCGGCCCACCTCACAAGCATGTCAAGGTCCCTCTGGATGGCATCCCTTCCCTCCAGCGTATGAACCGAACCACACAGCTTGTTGTCATTGGCAAACTTGCTGAGGGCACACTCAATCCCACTGTCCATGTCGCCGACAAAGATGTTGAACAGGACCGGTCCCAACACCGATCCCTGAGGGACACCACTCCTTACAGGTTTCCAACTGGACATTGAGCCATTGACCACAACTCTTTGCGTGCGGCCATCGAGCCAGTTTTTGATCCACCGAGTGGTCCACCTATCAAATTGATGTCTCTCCAATTTAGAGACAAGGATGTCATGTGGGACGGTGTCAAATGCTTTGCACAAGTCCAGGTAGATGACGTCAATTGCTCTGCCCCTGTCCATCAGTTCCGTGGCTCCATCATAGAAGGCCACCAAATTGGTCAGGCAGGATTTCCCCTTAGTGAAGCCATGTTGGCTGTCACCAACCACCTCGTTGTTTTTCATGTGCCTTAGCACGTTTTCCAGGAGAAACTGTTCCAAGATTTTGCCAGGCACAGAGGTGAGGCTGACTGGTCTGTAGTTCCCTGGGTCTTCCATCTTCCCCTTCTATTTTCCACGACCTCTATATGAAGCCTGAAAGTACAACACAAGATTTATGGGAAACCTTCATCCTTCTGGACCTGCAGCTGGAGGCTAGGCATCCAATGCCTAAAATGATAGCAAATACTTATATTTAGGTGTCCTGGGTTCAGCTATAGGAGTCATTTTTCTCCTTCTTAGTAGCTGGTGCAGTGCTGTGTTTTTTAACTTTCAGCCTGGGAACAACACTGATAACACCGATGTTTTTAGTTGTTGCTAAGTAATGTTTACTCCAAGCAAGGACTTTCTCAGTCTCATGCTCTGCCAGGGAGGAGGGGAAGCCGGGAGGAAACAGAGACAGGACACCTGACCCAAACTAGCCAAAGGGGTATTCCATACCACAGCATGTCATGCCCACTATACAATCTGGGGGGAGTTACCCGGAAGGCCAGATCACTGCTCGGGTCGGGCTGGGTATTGGTCGGTGGGTGGTGAGCAATTGTGTCCTCTCCCCTTGTTATTTCACTAATCATTATCATTGGTTGTAGCAGTAATGGTTTTGTATTATACCTTAGTTACTGGACTGCTCTTATTTCAACCCATGGGAGTCACATTCTTTTGATTCTCTTCCCCATCCCTCCGGGAGCTTTTGGGAGGAAGAAGGGGGGGAGTGAGCGAGCTGCTGCGTGGTCCTAAGTTACCGGCTGGGCTCAGACCATGACATTAGGCTACTGATTCCCCTTGTTGTCATATTCAAAGACAGTTTCATGGACAAATAGTTGACTTTCAGTCTTAGTGACTGAAAAAATAAAAATTTATTTTTATTTCTTAAAAACAAAATAGTGAAAAGAACATGTGATTCTTAAAGGCAGTGTCTCAGGTTCCTGCCTTCAATACAGTCACAATAATAACGTAGTGCAACAGTGATGAGAAAACTTTTTGCTTTTTTTTGAGAGAAAAATTTCATTCAATGGGGTTTTTTAAACATGAATGGGTTTATATGCACTGTTTAAAATTCTGGTAGAACAGATTGTCACTACAAAACAGCAATTCAAATCATATTTTTTAAAAATAGCTATGGCTTTATTCACGTGAATACACAGGAAATCATCAACTTTTTTACTTTGACTTTGTGTAATAATAATGTGTTCTTCATTACATGTGTTCTTCCGTTATATTGGATCCAGTCACCTATTGAACAAAAAACCACCTGCATAATCAAACAAGACTGCAGAGACCTAGAGGCTGAAGTAAAGGGGGACAGTCTCTCCAGTTATTTTCTACTCAATGCTGCCAGTCAGAACGGAAGGCAAGCAGAAACAGGCATATCACACATACCCATGTCTGGCTGTATAGCTGGTGTTGCCAGCAGGGTTTTGGCCTCCATTACCATGGATATACTCTTCAAAGACTGTGGGTAACTGCAGAGAGATTCGGTACACTTCTCAAATCGGGGCAACGAGAACTTTGTTAATAGGCTAACTAAATTATTGAAGTGCCTTTAAGCTATATTATTTTGGGAGTGGTGTTCAAAGCTTGGAGGCAAACTAACCGAGGGGACAAACTGAAAGTGCTATGAGGGTTGCTCCCACATTCCCCTCAAAGACAAGGGAAAGATGACATATCAACTCAAGTGCCCATATGCCAGTACTCACATTCTGAGAAATGACAAGAAATGAGCAGTCTCCATGTGCAGTCTCAGAATGATGGTATCTTTGGAAGTACAGAAATTTGATGAGACAGCTCATGTGGCTTAAGTGTTGCAGGCTATTCAAGAAAGCCTGCAAAAAAAAAGTAGAAAGAAAAAAAGTAGAGGAGGAGTGTCTGTGCTTCATGTAAAAGATCAGCTTGACCCTTTAGAGATTGCTATAGACCAGAGGAAGATCTGTAGATGAGATGTTATGATTTTAGAGTGCTGGAGAAGTTGATATATGAGTAAGGGTTGAACCACATGATCTCCAGAGGCCCTCTCAACTAGATTTCTGTATGATTCCAATGTGACTTACTATTATTAGTGAAAAATGAAGTCTTTCATGGGAGAAAATGGGGATGTTCCTCACTGGGAAATGATGTTATGAGTGATGCAGTTCATGCGAGTAACTCCTTCAACTGGACTCATTCTTCAAACAACTGGGAAAAGTTTCAATATTGCTTGTTCTTGTGGGGGACTTCAACCTATCAGATGTCTGCTGGAAGTATGTTACAGCAGAGAGGAAACAGTCCAGGAGGTCCCGGTCGATGAAGGAAAGGCAGTGAACATTGCCTCTTTGGACTTCAGTAAAGCATTTTATACTGTCTCCCACAGTATTCTCCTGTAGAAACTGGCTGCTCATGGCATATGTGTATTCTTTGCTGGGTAAAAAACTGGCTGGATGGCTGAGCCCAAAGAGTAGTGGGGAATGGTGTCACATCTAGTCGGCAGCTGGCCACTAGTGATGTCCCTCAGGGCTCGGTATTGGGGCCAGTCTTAATATGTTCACTGATGATCTGGATGAAGGGATTGAGTGCACCCTCAATCAGTTTGCAGATGAATCAAAGTTGTGCAGGAGTATTGATCTGCTGGAGGGTAGGAAGGCTCTACAGAGGGATCTGGACAGGCTGGATTGATGGGCTGTGACCAACTGTATGAGGTTCAATAAGGCAAATTGCCAGCTCATGCACTTGGGCTACAACAACCCCATGCAATGCTACAGGCTTGGGGAAGATGGCTGGAAAGCTGCTCGGTGGAAAAGGAGATGGGGTGCAGGTGGGTTATGCCCTAAGTAGGTCAGAACAACTTTCTTGATGGTATAGAGATAGTTCAGACCCCTCAGCTTATTTGCCTGTAGAGGTACTAATTCCCTGAAACTTTGTAACTCAAAGTTTGAAAATCCTAGTTTTCCATGAGTTATATTTGACTGTATCTCGACCTTCAGATATGCAACTGTGTTTTCTTGGCATGGTAGGCAATTCATTAATAAAGTATTATGAAAACACTGTGCAAGCTAACCAAATAACATATCCATTATATTCAGTTATATACAGTTTTTATAGCTGCAGAAGAAAAAAGGGAAAAAGCCTTCAAGGTCACTTCCTAAGCAACATAAAGACATTTTTTCCTTATCATACCTAAAAATTTGTTGTTTCTTTACTTTTCAGCCAAAAGAGACTTTTTGAAGTTAATCTACTGCATGAGGCAATAGATCATCTAATATCCAATGATAACATAAAACTGAACTGCTTCTCTAGGTCTCAGGAAAAAGTAATGAAGGATCTATCCTTTATCTAACCTCTGACCTTTTCCTCTGGGACATCTGAGATCCTCTTACCCTCCTCTAAATCACTTGGTTTCACACCATGAGTGTTGGCCTTTTTAGTGGTAATTAACCTTTCATCTCGGAATAACTATCTTGTGAAAGCTGTTGGCAGAGTTCATTGCTTACAAGAGGAGCCACATACATCTCTAAGCCAGAAATAAGAAGCCAAGTTTTTCTCAACGAGTGGTACCAGAAACACGCAATGAAGCAGTTCTGCCACTTGATGGAGCCATTATCAAGTTGCCAGCTAAAACTCTCATCCTGAAAACTAATGAGTGCAGCTGTAGCTGTCAAGAGAAGACTGAATTTACTCAATTTTCTGGACATTCAATAACTAGTGAGCCTGGGTTACATCAACCTGCCAACTTCAGAATAAATCTTTACACTATTATCATGATAAACTACAATTTAGCTTGCTGTGTGAGAATCCTCTAGGAGCAGCCCCTCACCATTGATGGTTTTGTGGTTTTTGGTTATTGTTTTCTTTTTTTTTCCTCTTTCCTGCTCAACATCCATATTTTGCCTATAACAAATAATAGTGTGTTTTTAAAAAATATTTAACAAAACTAGAGAGGTTTCAGGTGCTTATCTTCTTTACTGAGTATTTTGTGACTTTTTTATTCTTTCCAGGGAGGAAAACAAACAAACTTCTTAAACCTAAAGTCAAAACAACTGTTTGAAGAGTTTTGGAATAGTATAGGAAAATACTATTTCCTCTGAATGTTGTTGTCAAAATTCTTATCTTGTTTTTGCAAGCTACTTCTCTCCCTTAGGACTTGTGAATATCTCACATTTAAAGTTGAACGTAAGTAGATATGCATGGGGTTCTACTCCTTTCTGAAAGAGGCACATTTAAAACACCAGAACATGTTGTGAACATTTGATTAATATTGCCTACATGCCAACAAATTACTAGTGGTCATTTTCAGGCTTCATAGAAGGTGACCTAATGAATATAGAGATAATATGAATAATACAAAAATAATGGGAAAATTTTCCATCAACTGCAGGCTTTTCACATACTAAATTAACAGGGAAAACATTGAAGGACCCATTTCAATTTGTTGTATCCTTATAAAACCAATTTTCCACCTTCTCTGCTCTAAGGGAATCACTGATTGGAAGTGATTCTTATTTTCAGTTGAAAGTTAGTGCAAAACTCTATTCAGCACTGAAGTTAACTGACACTTTAGACCGTGCATAGTATTTCAGACCAGAACAACAGTGTATTTACGTTTTGTATTTCATTCAGGAGTAAGAAATGGCGTAGGGGCATGCTATACACCTCCAAGTAAGTAAGTGTTTTGGGAGGATGGTGATGAAAAGAAGGAATTCACCGGAGCATGATAATTGCCTTTCACATATATGTCATCATTTCTCTGCTCAAAGGAAAACATAACCATGAGCAGAAAGACCTTATATGTAAAGGTCCACATAGATCAAATAAAAATCACTGATTCCAAGATTGGACTGCTTCCTCATGTGGTATAAAACTGTAGGCTGAGATGAGCTGTATGGTGATTTACACCAAAATAATCTGACAATACTGGAGGTGACAGATTGATGGATGAACTATATGTAGCACTATATGAAAAGCTTTCTCGTTTTTTCAATAATCTCTTTTTCCATTTACACATGCTTTTGTAACACTTTCTGAGGAACCTTTTTTAACAACTCAAGGTTTTAAAATATTATGGGCAGCTATCTTAACTCCCCTGAGCCTTCTATTCTCCAGGCTTAACAACCCTAGCTCTCTCAGCCTGTTTTCATAGGAGAGGTGCTCCAGTTTATGATCATCTTCATGGTCCTCCTCTGGACTAGTAACGAGCAGGTCCATGTCCTTTTTATGTTGGGGGCCTGAGAGCTGAACACAGCACTCCAGGTGAGGTCTTGCCAGAGTGGAGTAGGGAGGCAGCATCACCTCCATCGACCTGCTGGCCATGCTCCTTTTGATGCAGCCCAGCATACGGCTGGCTTTTCTGGGCTGCGAGCGCACACTGCTGAGTCATGTTGTGCTTCTTGTCAGCCAACAGCCCCGACTCCTTCTCCTCAGGGCTGCTCTCAATCCTTTCTCCACCCAGCCTGTAGTTGTGATTGGGATTACACTGACCCAGGACATGGTCTCATTGAACTTCATAAGGTTGGCACCGGCCCACCTCTGGAGCCTGTCAAGATCCCTCTGGATGGTAACCCTTCCCTCCAGCATGTTGACTGCATCACACAGCTTGATATCATTGACAAACTTGCTGACGGCGCGCTCAATCCCACTGTCCACGTTGCCAACAGAGATGTTAAACACCACCAGTCCCGATACTGACCCCTGAGAGATGCCACTTGTCAGTGGTCTCCACTTGGACATCGAGCCATTGACCACAACTCTTTGAGTGCAACTATCCAGGCAATTCATTATCTACCAAGTTGTCCATCTGGCAAATCCATGTATCTCCAGTTCAGAGACAAGGATGTCATGCAGAACAGTGTCACATGCTTTGCACAAGTCCAAATAGATGACATCAGTCATCAGGGTTAGCTTGGATATGCGTGAAGACAAGTAATCCAATGTTATTTATATCAGTTGACTCTCAGCGTTGCACATGATGACAACTGAGAAAACAAAGTCCTTGTTTCTTCATAACATAAATGATTTGGATGGTGCCCTTTTCAGAACTATCAGGACAGTATGTTAATTGCACAAAATGTCTACATATCAGAAAAGAGCTGCTTTCCATCTCTGCAACATGTTCTTCATTTATCACAAGGCAGCCCGGGAGAAACCCATTTTCTTGTAATTGCATGATTCAATAACAGGTATTTTAATAGTCTTATGGCATGGCTTTAATAATGCTAAGTAGATGACTGTCAAGCATGGCTACTAGAGAATGCAGAGACTAAGTACAGTCCCTGACCTTTCAGCTACTGAGCTTCTATTTCCGGTAAGAAGACAGGAATCACTGGCATGAAAAACACCACATCCTACATAAACTATAATAGTTCTGTTAAGTGTTTTGTTTTGTTTTGTTTTATTTTTAATGCCAAAACCAAGCTGTTTCTTCCTTTCTGTGGTATTACACTGTTCATGATTTGGCAGGCAAACAGAATTTAATTTTGGCTACAGATTCTTTGTTTGTACTCCAAGCTCATTTGACATCACACTTCTGCATTTTGGCAGAGTATCTTATCTTAGACTTATCTCTGCTCTACCCACAGCTATATAGCTTCCACTTGAGTTTGGGGACAGACCAAGTGAGTCTGCAAGAGGCCAAGCACACAGTTCCTGACCAATTTACAATCTTCATTTTCTACTAATAGGGCCAGATTAACTGAATTTATTTTGCACACAGAGAATGAAGAATGAGCTACTCTTTGTTACAACAAAAAGCAGCAATAGCGGGACAGGAAAGCTGGGCTGTGGGCCATTTTCTGTGCCCCTGAAAAAGCACTGTTTATCAGCAAAGCCCCTCAGGTTTTTCTGTCTGCACTATTTCTTCACTCATGCCACGTGATGCCTCTTTTCTAGCTTTGTCATACTTGTTCACTGCCCTATATTGCTCTACATAAACTCCTCTTTTTGAGCATCTTCAATTGCAGCAAAGGATCAGTCTCTGCAACCCATCTGGCACAGAGTTCAAAACCTCAAACAAAAGCAAGTAGGCATCTTTGTAAGAAAACATAATGCACAGTACCCAGGCTATACTGCAAATAAATAAACTAAATGCTTATATCTTCCAGCGTAGTCTCCAATGGCGAACTTTGTCCCAGACTACTGTAATGTGCCAAATGTCTCCTCTCATAGCAGGACTTGGACAGTAACCAACCTCCACACGCTGGAAAGATAGCTGCAACAATCTGAAAATATGCTGAACCTGCAAAAGAGCAAACAGATCAAAATACTGAATGTCAGTAATTTTGGGTGGTCCCAGAGATCTGCAAAGAGGAGTCTCAAACTCACATTCTCGCCTGAAGTGCTTAGAAATTGTTCCTGCCAACATTTTCTAACGAGGACCAAGTTTCATTAGATAGCTTTTGCCCCTGCTTCTGGCTGGCCAGCTGAGTCAACATATGCAGCATTTGATTTTATGCATACACATTTACTATAATAGTGTCTCCTGTATGAATAAGAGTTAATCTGTACTCTAGTACTCAATAACTAAGGATAATTTTCTCACTGCAGATACCATCTGTTTTTCTCTTTAATTACATTACTTTCCATAGTATTTTATTTTTTCTGCCATAAACAGTTGGGAAAACATAAACTTTTACAAGCCTAGGAAAAACACCCAACTATTTGGCATCCCCCACCACCCAATGACCATTGTGACTATTCTCATAAAGTAATTTGAATGCAACAAAGTATTATTTAACTGATTGTGGAGTAAGGGGGGAAAGAGATGAACATTTTGTTGTCAGCCAAACAGCAAGACAATTTATTCAGATTTTTATTTACTTTGGCATAATTCTAGATTAGATTCCAGTTTTGTGGTCACATAAATCTGCAGAAGTCCCAAGTACCATTCGTATTTATGAACATCTCAGAGCAGAGAGCCTTCTCTGAAACCTGTTTATCAATTTATCAAATCAAGCAAAGGCATAACTACAGTAAGAAAACCTTGAACTTGCATTGTTATCCAGTCAAAAAAACTTTTACACACTGAAGCATGTTTGCATGCAAAATATTAATTTTACCCTTTTTTATAGATTTGATTACAAAACTGGTTGTTTTCTCATTCCTTATAACAGCATACAATGGGTTATTTTTAGGATTTGTAATCTTTTCAAGTGCTTAAATATTTTTTTAAAGACCTGCAACAAATTTTTATAAAAATATTACATTAGTTTCATTAAAATTCCTGTGCATAAATGTGCTTCTGTATGCAGTATAAAATTCTGTTACATTTTTTGCTAAAAGGATTCTCAGTACAAAAAAAGAAAATAATTTAAAAAAAGTTATTAAAATATTTGCAAAATCACATAACTTGGCTTAATTCCTTCTTTTTTTCTTATTTTCCCTGTATCTTGCAATACAGAAGTTCATATAGGATAAATTCAAATGCTCTTGACAGTGATGTTATGTTCATCCCTTGAAATTAGATCACCCCTTTCTGAAACTAAGTCATCAACAGTTACTGGTTACCCAAATATCTGTATTTTTAAAAATCTTCCTGTATATAAATAAGTTTAGTTCCCAAACTGTCCACAGGATGACTGGATCTATCTTTACCTTTCTCTCCTTGGTTGTTATCCTTTGCCAGGCAACGCCCTTTGTACCACCTCTGAGAGACAGCAGGACTAGGCCTAATGAAGGCTAAAAAGTAAATGATGCATTCTCAGTCCCCACTTAACCTGAGTAATTGGCTGCCACTGCTTATTTTGCAGCCTTCTAAGCAAAACCTTAAGCTCAAAAAAGTTAAATGAGCTTGAACAAAGCATGGCTAAGCTTTTCTTGCCATTGACTGGCAAGTAACCTGCACAACATTAACTTTCTGAAGCTAACTATTCATTCAAAATAGAAACAGAGATGAGGCATAATCATAATCAGAGTTGTGGATCTGCAGCACTACTGAAGAAAAACCACCTTCCTTAGAGACTGAAACGGTTTCACTGTTTTAATGGGACAGGTTGTCTATTTTCACACAAATTCTTTGATTAACCGAAGGTATCATACTTTTTTTTTTACTTTCCCACTAAGTAAAGCAGTGATGAAATCATACTAAAAGCATTTTTAAGAGGAACTGTGAGACCCCAGCTTTCATATTTTACCTAAGAAAACCAAAACAAACAATAAAGCAGCTACCCAGTGTTAGCAGAAGAATAAATACACTGGTAGTTAATACACAAGTATTCTGCGTCTTACATAAATAAATTCTAGGGGTAGATCTGCAAAGAAAGTTTAGAATTATAATACTGAATATTTCCATGTATATACATATAAAAGTGTTTAGCTCCTGAAATTAAATTTTCAGCCCCTTTAGGTGCCTGAGATACCTGTGTAATACAAGAAGAGAAGGAAAAAAGTATGAGATTCATAGCCATCACCACAGTGAGCAGTAGGACATTGTCCAGGGTTCAGCTATAGCAGTCATTTTTCTCCTTCTTAGTAGCTGGTGCAGTGCTGTGTTTTTAACTTTCAGCCTGGGAACAACGCTGATAACACCAATGTTTTTAGTTGTTACTAAGTAATGTTTACTCCAACCAAGGACTTTCTCAGTCTCATGCTTTGCCAGGGAGGAGGGGAAGTCGGGAGGAAACAGAGACAGGACACCTGACCCAAAATAGCCAAAGGGGTATTCCATACCACAGCACGTCATGCCCAGTATATAAACCAGGGGGAGTTACCCGGAAGGCCCAGATCACTGCTCGGGTTGGGCTGGGTATCGGTCGGCGGGTGGTGAGCAATTGTATCCTCTCCCCTTGTTATTTCACTAATCATTATTATCATTGGTGGTAGCAGTAGTGGTTTTGTATTATACCTTAGTTGCGGGACTGCTCTTATCTCAACCCGTGGGAGTTACATTCTTCCGATTCTCCTCCCCATCCCTCCGGGAGTGGGGGGAGGAAGAAGAGGGGGGAGTGAGCGAGCGGCTGTGTGGTTCTGAGTTACCGGCTGGGCTCAAACCACGACAGTTCTTTTTGGCGCCCAACGTGGGGCACGAAGGGTTGAGATAACGACAGATCTGACCAGAGTGTGTCTAATCATATTTGTGATAAGCATTCATTGTTACTACTCGTCACAATGGTGATTATTTGGCTCTCAGACTTGTTGCGCTTGATCTCAGAGTTTCAGCATGTTGTACCTTACTTACAGCCACTATTTGCTGTTTTAGTGTTTATCGAATGGGGAGCCTGGGCTAAGGTTCTTGTTTCACTGTACTTCATGGTAATGACTTGTAATACAATAGACTCATTGATCATGAAACTGGTCTGGTTTGTGCTTCCAGCGTGGCCATCACCTCTATACATTGGGAGGTATATAATGAAATATTTTAGCAATTGCATATGTTTTTTTTTCTCCTCGGGGGGTCAACTTATGAAGGAGGCATTCTCTTTCAGCCCCCGTACCCCCACCAGCCTATTTGCAACAGCAGTTGAGAGTTCTGAAGGTTTTAGATGGTCTTTGAATACCCTTGAAACCTGCCTGCTGATTGTGTTGGGGATCAGCATGTTGGCAAACATACGGAGTGTGTTTTACCCACGGCCATGCCGCCCTGGGAACATCCTAATTCGTCTGATCTCAAAAGTTAAGCAGTATCGGGTTCAAATCTGGTCTAGAGTTAGACGACGATATAGGAGGACCACCAAGAGATTTTCCCTGAGGCTGGACAGTCATGAGTGGCAGGGTGTGTGGGATAGTATGGGCAAGTGTCTAGGCCAGTGGGCCCCTCCAGTGCTTTGGAACTTCACCACTGAACAAGTGCAACATCCGGAAAAACTAGTAAAACACTTAAACGAGGTGTGCTGTCATCCTGTTATACCAGAGAGGGACAAATCATGGCAACATGCTGGGGCTTGGGCTACGCCTACAGAGCCCTGCTCTGTATCCAGCACCTTCAAAGGGAAAAAAATGTCTCTGGATCTGATGGCAAAGCAACAGACAACGCAGCTATGCCAACTACAAGCACAGCAGCTACTCAAACCCTGACCACAACAGACAACACAGCTACTCCAAGTACAGCAGCTACATCAACCCCAGTGACAAGCACAACAGCTACTCAAACCCTGACCACAACAGACAACGCAACAACTCCAACTTCAAATACAGCAGCTACATCAACCCCAGTGATAAGCACAACAGCTACTCAAACCCCGACAGCAACAGACAATGTGGCTACTCCAAGCACCGCAGCCACACCAACCCCAGTGACAAGCACAGTAGCTACTCAAACCCTGACAGCAACAGACAATATAGCTACTCCAAGCACTGCAGCGACACCAACCACAGTGACAAGCACAGTAGCTGCTCAAACCCTGACAGCAATAAACAATGCAGCTGTTGGCGTTACTCAACTCCCAAGCACAACAGCTGCACCAACCCCAGCAATAGACATTGCAACCACTCCAATCCTAGTGGCAGATACTGTAGCCGCTGCAACCACAGTGACAAACACTGCAGCTAAACCAAATGTCCAGTTTGTGACAATGTCTGTTGCCCCTGTAAGCAAAAGCAAATGAAAGGCACAAAGACCAACCCGTGAAGTGAAGAAAGATGAAGACCCAATGCCATTACTACATGCAACAGCACCTGAACAAGAGTTACTACTACGTGGATCAGAGGAAGAGGAAGAAGAAGAAGAGGTCACTTCTCGACCCCGGACCTCAACCAAGCTGCGGAATATGCGAAAAGATTTCACCCGTCTTCCAGGGGAGCACACTGTCACCTGGTTGCCCCGATGCTGGGACAATGGGGCCGACGGTCATGAACTAGAAGGTAAGGAAGCCAAGCAGTTGGGATCACTTGCTAGGGAAGGAGGAATTGACAAAGCGATTGCAAGAGAGAAGCGAGCCCTCAGCCTTTGGAGGCGGCTCCTGGCAGCTGTGAAGGAAAGGTTTCCCTACAAAGACGATATTATGAGTCGCTCAGCCAACTGGACCACGATAGAGAAAGGCATCCAGTCCCTGAGGGAATCAGCCATTCTAGAGATGATCTATCGTAGGCCGGATGCCAGGAACACATCCATAGATCCAGATGAAGTCGAATGTGCACGACTCACGTGGCGGAAACTTACACGGAGTGTGCCATCATCATATGCCCACACATTGGCATCAATGACCTGGAATGACGGAGTATCACCAACAGTGGATTACCTGATTCGTCAACTCCGAGAGTTCGAAGACAATCTCACCCCTTCCATCATTTCAGCTGTGGAAAAACTGTCCCAGGAGTTCAAACAATTGAGAGACAATTTATTCGATCTATCCAGCTCCCCACGCGTACCAACCCATGTCTCAGCTATTAACAGAAGGCGCCCTACTGCTCGAGAAAGAAAATATAGGAGGTACATGCCACGGGCCACTCTATGGTTTTACCTGTGGGATCACGGAGAAGACATGAGAAAGTGGGATGGAAAACATACCTCAGTTCTGGAGCAACGGGTGCGTGAACTGAAGAGGAGAACAATGGTCAAGGATGATCCTCCCAGGAAAGATGCTGCTCCAGTCTCTGGCGAGCAGTTTCCCAGATGGAGTGAAAGAGCTGATTTTACTCCCACTCCTGTGATAAGGAATACTAATCCCTTTCTACAAGACAGAAGTGGAGAATTTTATGATCACTATTAGAGGGGCCCTGCCTCCAGCCAGGTGGAGGAGAGGGATAAATCGGGTTTACTGGACTGTGTGGATCAGATGGCCTGGCACATCAGTCCCACAGAAGTATAAGGCTCTAGCAGATACCGGTGCACAGTGTACCCTGATGCCATCAAGGTATCAAGGGGTGAAACCCATTTATATTTCTGGAGTGACAGGAGGATCCCAACAGTTAACTATGCTGGAAGCTGAAATCAGCCTGACTGGGAGGAAGTGGCAAAAGCACCCCATTGTGACTGGTCCAGGGGCTCCATGTACCCTTGGCATAGACTATCTCAGGAGAGGGTACTTCAAAGACCCGAAAGGGTATAGATGGGCTTTTGGTATCGCTGCCTTGGAGGCAGAGGAAATTAAGCAGCTGTCCACCTTGCCCGGTCTCTCAGAGGATACTTCTGTTGTGGGGTTGCTGAAGGTCGAAGGACAACAAGTGCCAATTGTGACCACAACAGTGCACTGGCGGCAATATCGCACCAACCGAGACTCCTTGATTCCCATCCATAAGCTGATCCGCAGACTGGAGAGCCAAGGAGTGATCAGCAGGACCCACTCACCCTTTAATAGCCCCATATGGCCAGTGCAAAAGTCTAATGGAGAGTGGAGACTAACAGTAGACTATCGTGGCCTGAACGAAGGCACACCACCATTGAGTGCTGCTGTACCAGACATGCTAGAACTTCAATATGAACTGGAGTCAAAGGCAGCCAAGTGGTATGCCACAATTGATATTGCCAATGCATTTTTCTCAATCCCTTTGGCAGCAGAGTGCAGGCCACAGTTTGCTTTCACTTGGAGGGGCGTCCAGTACACTTGGAACCGACTGCCCCAGGGGTGGAAACACAGCCCTACCATCTGCCATGGATTGATCCAGACTGCACTGGAACAGGGGCAAGCTCCAGAACACCTGCAATACATTGATGACATCATCGTGTGGGGTGATACAGCGGAAGAAGTTTTTAAGAAAGGGAGGAAGATAATCCAAATCCTGCTGAAGGCCGGTTTTGCCATAAAACGGAATAAGGTCAAGGGACCTGCACAGGAGATTCAATTTTTGGGAATAAAACGGCAAGATGGACGCCGCCAGATCCCCACAGACGTGATCAACAAGAAAACAGCAATGTCTCCACCAACTAACAAGAAAGAAACACAAGCTTTCTTAGGTGTTGTGGGATTCTGGAGAATGCACATCCCAAATTACAGTCTGATTGTAAGCCCTCTCTACCACGTGACCCGGAAGAAGAATGATTTCAAATGGGGCCCTGAGCAACAACAAGCCTTTGAACAAATTAAACGAGAAATAGTTCATGCAGTAGCCCTTGGACCAGGCCGGGCCGGGCCAGATGTGAAAAATGTGCTCTATACCACAGCCGGGGAGAATGGTCCTACCTGGAGCCTCTGGCAGAAAGCTCCAGGGGAGACTCAGGGTCGACCCCTCGGCCTTTGGAGTCAGGGATATAGAGGATTCGAGGCCAGCTACACTCCCACTGAAAAAGAGATACTGGCAGCCTATGAAGGGGTTCGAGCTGCTTCAGAAGTGATTGGAACTGAAGCGCAGCTCCTCCTGGCACCCCGGTTGCCTGTGCTGGGCTGGATGTTCAAAGGCAGGGTCTCCTCTACACATCATGCAACTGATGCTACATGGAGTAAGTGGGCCGCACTATTTACACAACGAGCTCGAATAGGAAATCCCAGTCGTCCAGGAATTCTAGAAGTCATCATGGACTGGCCAGAGGGCAAAGATTTTGGGAAGTCACCAGAAGAGGAGGTGACGCATGCTGAAGAGGCCCCACCATATAATGAACTGTCAGAGAGTGAAAAGCAATATGCCTTGTTTACTGATGGGTCCGGCTGTATTGTGGGAAAGCATCGGAGATGGAAGGCAGCTGTGTGGAGTCCCCTGTGACAAGTTGCAGAAACTGCTGAAGGAGAGGGTGAATCGAGTCAGTTTGCAGAGGTGAAAGCCATCCAGCTGGCCTTGGACATTGCTGAACGAGAAAAATGGCCAGTACTTTATCTCTATACTGACTCATGGATGGTGGCAAATGCCCTGTGGGGGTGGTTGCAGCAATGGAAGCAGAGCAACTGGCAACGCAGAAGTAAATCCATCTGGGCTGCTGCATTGTGGCAAGATATCGCTGCTCGGGTGCAGAACCTGGTGGTGAAGGTACGCCACGTAGATGCTCATGTACCCAAGGGTCGAGACACTGAGGAACACCAGAATAACCAGCAAGTGATCGAGGGGTGGACTTAACGATGGACACTATTGCCCAGGTTATTCACGAATGTGAAACATGTGCTGCAATTAAGCAAGCCAAATGGTTAAAGGCTCTCTGGTATGGAGGACGATGGCTGAAGTACAAGTATGGGGAGGCCTGGCAGATTGACTATATTACACTTGCACCTACCCGCCAAGGCAAGCGCTATGTGCTTACCATGGTGGAAGCAACCACCAGCTGGCTGGAACCATACACTGTGCCCCATGCCACTGCCTGGAACACTATCCTGGGCCTTGAAAAACAAGTTTTGTGGCGACACGGCACCCCAGAGAGAATTGAGTCAGACAATGGGACTCATTTCTGGAACAACCTTATAGACACTTGGGCCAAAGAGCATGGCATTGAGTGGGTATATCACATCCCCTACCATGCACCAGCCTCTGGGAAAATTGAGCAGTACAATGGGCTGTTAAAAACTACACTGAGAGCAATGGGTGGTGGGACTTTCAAACACTGGGATACACATTTACCAAAAGCCACCTGGTTGGTCAACACTAGGGGATCTGCCAACAGGGCTGGCCCAGCCCAATCAGAACTTTTACATACTGTAGAGGGGGATAAAGTTCCTGTGGTGCACATAAAGAATTTGTTGGGGAAGACAGTCTGGGTTATTCCTGCTTCAGGTAAAGGCAAACCCGCTCGTGGGGTTGCTTTTGCTCAGGGACCTGGATATACTTGGTGGGTAATGCGGGAAGATGGGGAAGTCCGATGTGTACCTCAAGGGGATTTGATTTTGGGGGAAAACAGCCAATGAACTCAATTGTACGCTATTGCCTGCTCTATAACACTCTTACAGCCCACAAGCTAGATATCTTCAGGTCGCCAGCAATTGACCCTGACTTCCCTCCGATCATCACCTCAACAAAGAATGAATTTTGAGGAAACCAGACCAGCTCAGCAGTGACCAGACGAGTTTGGCGGTATCATCAGCAGGCAACAATCCAACACTACATACCGTCCCTCCTGCCCTGAAAGACTGTTACAAGAGATGGAGCCTGACATCATGAACTGAATGAGTTCAGCAATTTTACAGGGATTGGTCCATGGACTAGGGAATGATATCTTTCTCTGTGTGTGGGTGTGGGTGTATGTATATGTGTATATATGGGACAGGGGCGATGGTGTGTTGAGAGATGTGGGATCTGAGCATGACGTGAATGGTATGGAATAAGGGGTGGATACTGTCCTGGGTTCAGCTATAGCAGTCATTTTTCTCCTTCTTAGTAGCTGGTGCAGTGCTGTGTTTTTTAACTTTCAGCCTGGGAACAACGCTGATAACACCAATGTTTTTAGTTGTTACTAAGTAATGTTTACTCCAACCAAGGACTTTCTCAGTCTCATGCTCTGCCAAGGAGGAGGGGAAGCCGGGAGGAAACAGAGACAGGACACCTGACCCAAACTAGCCAAAGGGGTATTCCATACCACAGCACGTCATGCCCAGTATATAAACCGGGGGGAGTTACCCGGAAGGCCCAGATCACTGCTCGGGTTGGGCTGGGTATCGGTCGGCAGGTGGTGAGCAATTGTATCCTCTCCCCTTGTTATTTCACTAATCATTATTATCATTGGTGGTAGCAGTAGTGGTTTTGTATTATACCTTAGTTGCGGGACTGCTCTTATCTCAACCCGTGGGAGTTACATTCTTCCGATTCTCCTCCCCATCCCTCCGGGAGAGGGGGGAGGAAGAAGGGGCGGGAGTGAGCGAGCGGCTGTGTGGTTCTGAGTTACCGGCTGGGCTCAAACCACGACAGACATCTAAGACAAACTACCAAAACCAATGAATATAAGGATACATCTAAAGTTTTTCTTTCTTTCTGGCCTACCCACATTTTAGTTGCAATCTCTACCTCTGGTCCCTTTGGATGAGACCACAGAGTTTAACATTGCAAAGAACTCTTCCCTTTGCCCCCGCTCCAGTTTCTATTTATTCTGCATTCCCTTAGGGTTGTACCTGCTTCAAGTGAAGCCTTATCTATGAGCCATAGTCTCTTCAGGAGTATACCTGCTGCAACATAGACTCATCCACAGCCAGTCATTTTGGGTGAACCTATTCCAGTGTGGCCTTTCCATGGACCACAATGCCTTCAGAGATATACATTCTCCAGCATGGCTTTGCCCATGGCTACAGTCCCTCTAGGGGCATACTGGTCTGTTGTGGGCTTATCCATGTCCACATGCTCTGAGGTGCTCCAGCATGACAGCCACTGATCCTTCCACGTGTATCTGCTGCAGCACGGGCTTATCCACAGCCACAGATGCTTTGAGGTGTACCTTCTCCGGTATCCACTTACCCTTGCACACAAAACCAGCAACGATACCCTTGCCATCTGCCAGCCCAGGTGCACCACCATTACTGTTATCAAAATGTTCCCAGGTGCAACAGAGTAAGATGATAAGCACAGCACTACAGCAAGCAGCAAAACCAAAAAGCAGCCACTAATGAGTGCTAGACTCTTAACACATAGTAAGGCAAGCAATCCCCATGGAAAGCACAGGAGCTTGTCACTTAATATCTAAACAGCAATAATAGCTACAAATTCAATCTAGTACATTCCAATCAAATCTGTCATTGTCTTGAACCCTTCAAGCCCCACATTGGGTGCCAAAAAGGACTGTTTTGTTTTAACCCCAGCTGGTAACTAAGCACTACACAGCTGCTCACTCACTTCCTCTGGTGAGATGGGGGAGATAATTGGAAGAGTGAAAATGAGAAAATTCATGGGTTGAGGTAAAGACAGTTTAATAGGTAAAGCAAAAGCCATGTACACAAGCAAAGCAGAATGAGGAATTCATTCACTATTTCCCATTGACAGGCAGGTGTTCAGCCATCTCCAGGAGAGCAGGGCTCCATCACATGTAACAGTTACTTGGGAAGACAAACATCCATCATCACTCCGAATGTCCCCCATTCTTCTTCCCCCAGCTTTATATGTTAAGCATGCCACCATACGGTATGGAATATCCTTTTGGTCAGTTCAGGTCATCTCTCCCAGCTGTGTCTCCTTCCAGCTTCTTGTGCATCCCCAGCCTACTCACTGGTGGGGTGGTGTGAAAAGCAGAAAAGGCCTTGACTCTGTGTGAGTACTGATCAACAACAACTAAAACATCCCTAAATTATCAACCCTGTTTTCATCACAAATCCAAAACAGAGCCTCATACTAACTACTATGAAGAAAATTAACTCCATCCCAGCAAAGAGGGACAGAGTGAAGCATTAATTGTTACAGCACTTTCTATCAGTTAACAGCATGTTCTGTCATTCATTTAGTTAGCTCAGTATTTTGCAATATTAAGTGTTCTTCTCTGGCTTTACAGTTATAGTGGTAATAAGGCAATCAATCAATAAATAAGTTGGAACAGATGGACATAGTATCACACATACTCTGCCAGACAACTATGCCAGTCTAACCCGGTCTCATGTCTCTACAGTGACAGAAAGATGATGCCCAAAGACAAATATAAGCTCACGCAAGCCAGTGTTCTAAGTAGTCACGCCAGTATTACACATGTAATGACAATGAATAATCTCCTAGAATTTGGGGACTTTGGAGATATGGGGATCAGATACTCGCTATCATAACTGTCATATTACTGATTTTTCCTCCAGCAACTTCTTCAGTCACTAACTGAACTCATCTAAGTTTTTAACAACTACAGCTTCTTTTCCAGCCTAAGCATGCATTATGCAAAGAAGACATCTTTTTTTTTTCTTTTCAGCCAAGTACTAGTTTCATTTAGTTCCCCAGATATTAAGAAATCCCCTTCTCTCTTTTCACCTTTCCCATTCCATTCACATTTTAAAAAATCTCTGTTATACTCTACCCCCTTATTTTACTTTTTCCAGACTGAGAAGTCTCATTGCCTCATATCATAAAGTCATGTCACAGTTTTGATCATCTTTTTCTTCCCTGTATTTTTTCCTGTTCCAATATTTCTTTCTCAAGACAGAAATACTTTCTGTTCACCTATTTCTTTTTTTGACTGCTATCAAGAATTTATGTTTTCATTGAACTATCCATTATAATCCTGAAATCTCTTTCCTGTGTTCTAATGGTAGCTCAGAGCACATTATTATGTGTGTAAATTTTGGACAGCTCATTTTCAAGTGCATAGCATTACTTTTATCTAAGCTGAACTTAATATGCCATTTTCTTCAAGATTGTTGGAAGGTCCTTTTGCAGTTTTCAGACAGCACTTGCCTTTATTGCATCCTGAATAAGTTAGTAGTCAAGAAATTTTATTGTCTCGCTTAGTCTCCTTACAGTATCCCGTAACAACAGCTTAAGAAGGACAGGCCACAACACAGTTCCTGGCCACAGTCCTCTGTGGCTGTCCCCCTCTCTCCTCTGAAAAATTAGCATTTATTTCTACTCCTTATATGTTCTTTTCTAACAGTTTTACCTTAATTTGGGGACCTTTCCTTGTATCCTGTGACTGATCAGTGTTTTTAAGAGCCTTTGGTGAGGAAACTTGAGATACTTTCACCTTTAAAATACTTTTGAAGAAAAGATCAGAACAGGGAGGACAAGAAACAAAATGGAAAAATTTGAAGCACTTATGTATTCTGGGAGGCTTTTACTGAGCAGGGACATAGCTGTAGCATGTCATGACACCCTTTTGCTGCTTTTGACTGCCTTTTCTTCCTGCAGACCCTAACATGTAAATCATCCTGGTGCACATCCAGGTCTTCTCAGCAACAGGATATTGTTGGGGACATAGGAGCTAAATGTGACTTTGCAGTTCAACAACTTGGAAGTTGACTAAAAAGACAAAGACCTGCCTGCAGGACTAGAAGCCAAACCTTAGATGGATGCACTTAAGTTGTTCCAACCACAGAAACCTCTGGGATGGAAAGAAGGATTTGAGAAGTAAGTACAACATGTCGGGCAAAAGAAATTTTTGCTTTAAAGAAAGACTTATATTTTTGCTATTTCATGCAGAAATTCTGTATTCCTTTATTTAGAGTTACAGTAGTCTAGATTCATGTGTGTGGGTGTGTGTACTAGTAAGACTTAACTTTTGAGACTATACGCTGTCAATGTCCTTCAGAGAACTTCAAGAAAAAGGGAGGAAATATTCTTCTTCAAGCCTCTGCAAGACTCAGGGAACTGTGACAGCCAGGAGTACAATTAGCGATTTCAATATGATTTGAAAAAATTATAACTGGAGACAATCTTGAATGAGATATTTGCAATTAAAGTATTCATACACTTTGGCAATCATTTCCCAGAGCTCTGCTTTTATTTCACAATAGAAGAATGTGAATATTACATTGTTAATTAATTGACACTTTCTAATTTTGCTATACATTATTAGAAGAGACATGGAAGCAAACCCTAATGATTTTCTTGAATTTTACCAGACAAATATATGTAAGGTAATTGATGCTCTTTGATCATGGCTCAGCTTGATCCTTAACTGATTACAACTGAGACTAATTTGTTTTCCTAACTGAATAGCCTTCATTCTCAATAAAACTCCTTCAGTGAATTATACAGAGCACTTCAAATGGTGCCTTTGAATGTTGCAAACAACCTAACTCATATTAGTTAGACTTCAAGTCTGAATTAATTTGCTTCATGTGTCAGTCAGAATAAATATTTTCCTGCAAAATCAAGTTTCCAAGTTACTGAAAGTTATTGTTTTGTTTCATTTTTTTTCTTGTTTGTGTGTTTCCTGAAGATATTGCAGAAATGAATTTACTATTACAGAAACATCTCTTTTTTCTTTTGTTTGGCTTTTGTTTTTCATTTTAAAATCCCTTGCTTTTTATTGGCTTCAGTTTCTTAAAACCAGCTGTTCTTCTGACAACTTGCTTGACTAATTTGTAAATATGGTGACTACTTAGAAACCCCGGCAGTTCAAATGAGAACTATGTGGATTCACATAACTGTTCCAAGCAAGAAATACATATAAAATTTTTCCAGTTTGGAAAGCTCTGCAAAAGCATTTTATATTTATTAACCTATATTTTTTTAATCTACTTGTAAGATAAAGAAAAGTAATATATATTTTTATAATAGCTACACTTTAAATACTGCAACTACAGGACTACTTTATATTAATAAGTTTTTATGATCAAATATGCAGGTGTAGCCATAAATAGGGTGAATAATCAATTAGCTGAAAGTGTAAGGGCTCAGGTTTGTCCACCTGAGTGAGTCTGGAAAATGTAGCTGTAAATAGTGTTATCACAAGGATAGGGAAGACATGGAAACGTTCACATTTTACTCCCTGTTCAAATAAAACATTTAAGTATGTGTGAATCTGTGAATTGATTTGGATGGGACTACTCATGTTTCAGGGTTAAATGCAGTACAGGACTGGGACCTGATGAGGGAAGTCACTGACTTTCAGTCAGTATCTCATTACAGCAGCAAAGTTTAGAGGCAAATTACTGAATGCATTCAGATGCCTAAAAAGTAGATAAATGGGATATTCAAACAGTACCACAGGATATATGTGAAAAAGGATACAGGGACTGCCTAAATGAAACATTAAGATTAATTTATGAGCTTAAACCCAAAATTACAAACCTAGAGTCTTACTTACTTGAAATGTTATCCTCACAGTTTCCAAAAACATTTGACACCTAGAAGTTAATCAAGAATTCAGCAATGTCATGTAGATTAATTCTGACAAAATGCAGACAACAATTTTGAGCTAGTTATCCTAGGTACCCTTAATAGTAATTACAAAGCAATAGAAAAGTTTAGGGTGGTTCTCTCTCCAAAAGCAATATAGGGTGCCTAGTCTGATGAAAATACTAAATAAAATAGAGGAAGAGGTTTCATTCAATAACCTAAAAACATTTAAATATACATAAGATGAATCTCATAAGTTACACCAAACTTTTCAGGGAAGCCATACAGTGTTCTTCACATTAGAAAGTTAGCAGCTTTTCTTCTTCCCACTGTTCTCTCCTGGAATGTTATTCAGAAACAGAGAAGCTTTAGAGAATATTTTCAGTAATTCAGACATCCAGAAGGAAGAATATCAACAAATGGGAATCAGTGAAAAGAAAGAAAAGTGATTTAGCAGGCTAGGATGTATAAATGAGAATTAGAGCTGAAATGTGTTTTACTGCTGTTAATAAGAGAATAACAGCATATTAAAAAAATGCTTCTTTAAGGAACAAGAACTTAATACGAATTATAAGCCTAGGCATTTTGGGGACCATTAAATACATATGGAAGAGCCAAGCTGTTTTAGAAAACACAGAGGAAATAATTGTTGTTATGGATCCTAAACTAGAAGACAGGATTCCATTAAAGCAAGCAGTAAGAGAAGAGAGTCCAGCAATAAGAAGTTTGTAGTTTTTACCCCCAAATTCTTGTTCTGTAAGTTTCAAGAGTTCCTTACAGTTAAGACAAAGCCCATCAGAAGTACGCTGGAAACACTCCTGATATTCTGTCCTCCCATTACCTAGTGCTGACTCACACTTCATTGCAGCTCAATTTCATCCAGCAACAGACTGCTCCAGTATGGTTCACTCATGGGGTCACAAGTTCTGCAGCAAACTGCTCCAGCATGGGTTCCTTTCTCTGTGGGGCTCCAGGTTCTATCAGGAGCCTGCTCCAGCACGGGCTTCCCATGGGGTCACAGACTCCTTTGGGCACCACTTGCTCTGGCGTGGGGTCCTCCATGGGCTGCAGGTGGAGATCTACACTACTGTGGACCTTCATGGACTGCAGAGTCACAGCCTGCCTCACCATGGTCTGCATCAGGGCCTGAAGAGGAATCTGCTTCAGTGCCTGGGGCTCCTCTTCCGCTCCTTTGTCACTGAGCTTGTTGCCTGCATAGGTATTTCTCTTATCTATTCCCACTCCTTTCTCCGGTTGAGGTTGCAGTTGCTGTTGCACAGGGTTTTTTTCTTTCCTTCTTAAATATGCTATCCCAGAGGTGCTACTACCATCACTGATGGGGTCATCCTTGGCTAGCTGAGGGTTCCTCTTGGAGCCAGCTGTCATTGGCTCCATCAGACATAGTGGAAACTTCTGATGGCTTCTCACAGAAACTACCTGTGTAGCCTCACCGCTACCAAAACCTTGTCATGGAAACCCGATAGAATATTTTATGTTTTTATGTTTTGGTTTGGTTTTGGTTTCTTTTTTTTTTTTTTTTTTTTTTTTTTGCCTTGGCTTTGTCTAGTTTTAAGTTCTCCCCACTTCTTCCTGATTCTTTTCTATGACCATCCACAAACTCACTACAAAATGGTTGTGATTACCACTTTCATGTTTTATGACAATCCTCTGCACAGAAGCCTTGGCTCATGCATTATTCTCTTTTCTTCATGGGAACTTACCCAGTAGTTGAGAATTTTGGCACAGGGAAAAATGAGCCATGCCATACAGATATAACCTGTACCCTGTAGAGTTATGTAAGGACTTCATATTCTGATTATTTATTCCCTAACAAATGTAGCAAAATCGTGGACTTGGGAATCATTGCGTTGGGTGGGGTGGGTGGGTGTCCTTGACAGGAGGTGAAGAATCTTGGTGTTCTCAGTCTGCCCATGAAAAATAGTGACACTCGACATTTGTGCTAAAGTCTCTTTTCTAAAGCACCTTGCACTAGTAATGAGCTCAAGATGCCTTCCCAGCTATATTATAACTTTCTCATGACTGAGAGCAATTCTTATCTTTTTTTATGAAGCTGTGTAGACTTGAAAAAAAGTTGTGTGACTAGAAAAGAAATAAAGCAAAAGAACCTGTAGGACAAATACCACTGGCCCTAACCCAGCAATACTGAACATATGAGCCCCCGAAGGTTACTGAAAATCTATACACCAGACTGATTTATACTCATAGAGATCTGTCTCTAGCTACCATGGTGATCAGCATTCAATCTGTGGCTTGTATATCAGGAAATGATAACTCTCTAACAGAAACCAGAGAGAACAGTAATGCCAGTAATGAGCTCCCATGTTCTGGACTGCACGGTAAGTTTCTTAGTCCTTTTCTTTCCTCTGCTTCAGATAAGACAATAGCTATGATCCCAGGGACAAGGGAGGAAAAGATCTGAGGAAAGAAAAGTGTGTAATTTGGAGAACAATATAGCAAAATGAGCACAGAGTTTTTCTCCATTCTCTTCTCACCCCACAGTGCACTCTATCTGTTCTCTGGTTGAGCTGCATTTTTTAACCACCATATACGACTTTGGACTATGCAATTGTTTTCAATATGTTCTTCCTTAATAAGGGGGTGGGGAGTGTGATCTCTGTGCTAAAAATTCCAACACAGTCTGCTAAAAATTCCGACAAAAGTTCAGATTGGCAAATTCTCCTCTTCAGTGATATAAACCAATAGTCATGCATTAAAATTGCAAACCAAACAAAAGCAACATCTAGACAAGACAAATAAATAGATATTTATACAAATCAGGGAACCAAAATTGATGTCTGAAATTTTTGCTAAAGAAAAGCTAACATAGACTCTTGGTGGCACCTCTTGTTTACAAAAATGTTCCCACAGAAGTATGAGAGAGAAAGAAGACAAAGAGGAGGGAAAAAGAAAAGTTTAATAATGTCTTAGAACTAACTGAAGAAAAAAAGAAAGAGTAAATGGAAATAGCTGAGCAGATACAGCAAGGAATGAAATTAATAGACAAAAACTGAGAAAACACAGAGATGACTTTGTTTATTGTGAATATATTCAATTTCCCCCCAGGGCGTAATCTAAAATATTCCTAGTTAAAATATTCCTATTAGTTCTTTGGAAACTATTACTCTTACAATATACTGGGTAAGTCAGAAGAACTGATTCTTGAGGTGCCTACTGGCTGTGTTGAGGCATCCACTTCATATAGTGAGGCTCCAAAAATCAGCCTCTTGATGAATTCATGAGAGAGTTTTCCAAGAACCCAAACTCTCAGCTGGTATCTCTCTTGCTCGTTGAAAGTGCTTGGGTGATCTGATGCCATAAGATAAGGCACACACATGAAATGGCAAAGCATAACATTCACTCCCAACTGGGTAAAAAATCCCCCACAAACAACTCTTTACCAGTGCAGGAGAAGAGGAAACACTGACTGATGCTAGGTAGATAACCTTATTATATATTGATAACTTAGGGGGAAAAAAATCCCATTCATTACACATACCGCTCGCTGCTCTAGCATACTTGCCTCTCAGCTTTGCTGCACATTATTGTCAGCATAACTTTGAAAAGGAGCAGAAAGGCATAAAAAGGCAGGATACAGGAACTGAAATTCTACACTTAATTCTACATTTGAAAGGCATTTGCCTAACTTTAGGCCAGACACTTCTCCTTCGTAAGATTACAAAGACTTTCTATGGAGAAACACTTATAGGACAGTTGAACCTAAAAGAAAGATGTTAGTTCTCATAAAAGTTACCTCAGAATCGACCTAGCAGAATCTGAAATGGTGATCACAAAATCTGGTTCTTCTTTCAAAGTTCAGCACAATCTACAGTGTATGAACAGAGCTTGCCATTTGCCACATGTTACTTTTCCTAGCCCCCTAGTCAAACTCTGATACAACAGCAGGATCCACTTATATAAATTGAAGATTTATTCCAGTAAAGAATGCCTTTAAAATTATACACAGAAAACATTTCTGAGTAGTTTATGATGTATCTCTCCATTTGAAATGTTACTGTATTTTAAACTTTGTATTATTAAAAAAAAAGGGAAATACCAGAGTTTTTCAGCTTCATCACTCCTTAGTGGACAATGAGGTCAGATCCAATATCACAGATGCCAATGGTAAAACTTTCCTCTAAGTTTAAGCAGCAAAATTAATTCCATAATTTTCCTTCTCTTTTACATGTGTCAGATTCTTCAGGAAAGAGCAATGGACACAAGGTGGAGCCAAAGACCCTCGAAACAAACCATTAACTATTTTTTTGTTTGTTTGTTTGTTTTTGATTTTTAGTTTTCTTTTTTAAGTGAGAGCTCTTTTGAAAGAGGTGAGTGAGCATAGGCTTCAACTCCAGCATTTGAAGTAAGTTTTTGAGATAATTAAGGCGGAACCTAGCTATTACTGTATGCAATTTAATTATAGAATCATAGAATCATAGAATAGTAAGGGTTGGAAAGGACCTTAAGATCATCTAGTTCCAACCCCCCTGCCATGGGCAGGGACACCGCGCACTAAACCACGTGGTCCAAGGCTCTGTCCAACTTGGCCTTGAACACTACCAGGGATGGAGCATCCACAACCTCCCTGGGCAACCCATTCCAGTGCTTCACCACCCTCACTGTAAAGAACTTCTTCCTTATATCTAATCTAAACTTCCCCTGTTTAAGTTTGAACCCATTACCCCTTGTCCTACCACTACAGTCCCTAAGGAAGAGTCCCTCCCCAGCATCCTTATAGACCTCCTTCAGATACTGGAAGGCTGCTATGAGGTCTCCACGCAGCCTTCTCTTCTCCAGGCTGAACAGCCCCAACTTTCTCAGCCTGTCTTCATACGGGAGGTGCTCCAGCCCTCTTATCATCCTCGTGGCCCTCCTCTGGACTCGCTCCAACAGCTCCATGTCCTTTTTATGTTGAGGACACCAGAACTGTGCACAGTACTCCAAGTGAGGTCTCACAAGAGCAGAGGAGAGGAGCAGGATCACCTCCTTCGACCTGCTGGTCACGCTTCTTTTGATGCAGCCCAGGATACAGTCGGCTTTCTGGGCTGCAAGCGCACACTGCTGGCTCGTGTTATGCTTCTCGTCAGCCAACACCCCCAAGTCCTTCTCTGCAGGGCTGCTCTGAATCTCTTCTCTGCCCAACCTGTAGCAGTGCCTGGGATTGCCCCGACCCAGGTGTAGGACCTTACACTTGGCTTGGTTAAACTTCATAAGGTTGGCATCGGCCCACCTCACAAGCATGTCAAGGCCCCTCTGGATGGCATCCCTTCCCTCCAGCATATCAACCGAACCACACAGCTTGGTGTCGTCGGCAAACTTGCTGAGGGCACACTCAATCCCACTGTCCATGTCGCCGACAAAGATGTTGAACAGGACCAGTCCCAACACCGATCCCTGAGGGACACCACTCCTTACAGGTTTCCAACTGGACATTGAGCCATTTACCACAACTCTTTGCGTGCGGCCATCGAGCCAGTTTTTGATCCACCGAGTGGTCCATCTATCAAATTGATGTCTCTCCAATTTAGAGACAAGGATGTCATGCGGGACAGTGTCGAATGCTTTGCACAAGTCCAGGTAGATGACGTCAACTGCTCTGCCGCTGCCCATCAGTTCCGTGGCTCCATCATTGAAGGCCACCAAGTTGGTCAGGCAGGATTTCCCCTTAGTGAAGCCATGTTGGCTGTCACCAACCACCTCATTGTTTTTCATGTGCCTTAGCATGTTTTGCAGGAGAAACTGTTCCAAGATTTTGCTAGGCACAGAGTTGAGGCTGACTGGTCTGTAGTTTCCCGGGTCTTCCATCTTCCCCTTCTTGAAAATGGGGGTTATATTTCCCTTCTTCCAGTCATAAGGAACTTCACCTGACTTCCACGATTTTTCGAATATTATGGACAGTGGTTTAGCAACTTCATTCGACAGCTCCTTCAGGACCCGTGGATGGAATATATAACAGTATTAATATATTTTAATAATGGAAAAAATGTTTTTCAGTCCATATTTTGTTTTTAAAGCACACATCCAAATTTAATAAGATTATTTTTCTTTAAAACTCACAAGCAAAGAAAAATTAAAATTCTCAATGTGTTTTGGATATTTTTCGGAAAAAAATACCCACCCACAAACAAAACCACCAAAAAAATCCAATCCCCGCTCCTACTCCGTAAACTTGTCCTTTGTTTTTACTTCACGAGGTTTTTGTCTGATTAAATATTTTATTGTTTGGATTTTCGTTTTATTTTATGCCAACTTTAATTATGATATGTGGAAGAAAACGGAATTATAGCCTAGATTACATGTATGATTTGTCTTGGTTGACACTAAGACAGTTTGGAAAGCCATGAGTAAAGTGAGAGAGAAATTAAAGCTCCTCTTATTCTAACATGAAATGATTAATCTTTAATCCTCTGAATTGGGTTGATAAGGACTGTCATTACCTCATGGATTATGCATATTTTATGTCAGCTCCTCTATGGTTTCAACAGCTTGGCTCATATCAAGCTGTATTTCATGTCCCCTGAAACTTGAGAATATTTATTTTCCCTTCTTTTTCTGACAGTACACTTGAAGGATCAGATGCCTGATAATATTTCATAGCTGTCATCATCTTCGAGTTCCACCCACATATGCATGCTTTCATAAAACAAATGAAAGAGACTTAGGAAATTAGGGTCACACTCCTACTCATGTTAATAGCTCCAGAATTTAGTTGATAAAAAAGACTGAGACTTCAAAATTAGCCATGCTAGAACTGAAACTGATGAATTACATATCCGGATTGTCTGTATTTTCCTTTTAGTTTTACAACAAAAACATTCAGATGTTTATGCAAAAAGAACTTTACAATACCTGATGTCTTCCTTGAACTCCTGCCTCAGTTAACACTTGCTGTTGGACGGTCACCATGCTGCTGTTGAAAAAAGAGGTAGGAATATCTTGAAGCACACAAAACCAGACTAAATTAATGGCAAAAACATTCTCAACATTATTAGTAACTATGTCTAGCTGTTGAGATTTAAGTGGCCCATACTAAAAATGCTGACTTGAAAATTATATGTATATTTAACTATACAGAAATATTGACATTCACATAGATTCAGGGTAAAAACAGCTGTGAATGAAATATTTACTGATCTTTGCTCTGAGCTAAAAAGAAAAAAAAAGAAAAAAGGAAACAGAAAAGAAAAAAAGAAAAAAGAAAGTATCTCTAGGGCTGACAGTGTGACAGAATGGAATAGGGAATACTTTCTTTCCCGTAAGTGCTATCACATGCTTGCACAGTGATGAATGAAAGTGTCTGTCTTATCTCTTAGCTGCTTAAGAAAAACCACACACAAGCAACAAGCACCTTCAAAACCATACGAAAAAATGCTTGTTTCATGCTACTGCTTCTCTGTTTTTCCATTAACAGTCCAATTCCCCCATAATAGGCTTTCAGAAATAAAAAAATAAAAAAAAGGGGGGAAAAAAAAGATGAAAGAAGAAAATCTTGAGGAGTTTGATTTGGTTTTTTATCTTAAAGATCACTATATTCAAATAAGAGACCTACCTCGGTACAGTAATGTGTAACTAATAGTGAAAATGATAGAAGAAACGGGAAATTTACATTTTTCCCTTACTGTTTCTGGTCTGTTTGGTTTTAGTTTTTATCTCCTGAAAATGGAACTCTCCAACTGCTACAACTTATCTTTATATCTGGGCAGCAGCTCTAAGCATAAAAGAGAATATGCTGAAATATAACCAGCTTAAATATCCTGGACTAGAACACTGAATTTCAGGACTGCAAACTGCCAGCCAGTTGTTTTCAAAGCCATTCCTTTAAGGGGGGTGGGGAGAAACATGAAAGCTGTGTACTTGAAGGAATAAAAACACACAAAATGCTGTGGTAGATTGTTGCAGTGAAAATAAATCTGACTTCTCAGCCACATTCAAAGTCAAGCTGCCACAAAATTCTGAAAGGATTCATACAACCCAAGAGCTGTATTAAGCACAGGAACATAAAGTAGTTCAAGTACTACAGTCAAGTGAAATCATTGCATTCAGTGTCTACTTCAGCTCTGTAAGTGAAGGAAAGGACAATATATCACTACAAATTAACTTCATCTGACTGCTTTACAAAGTAAAAAGGAAATTAACACAAAGCATTTCCTGTCGAATAAATTGCAAAGCTACTAAACAAAGAATAATAATCTCAAAACCAGCTTTTACAGGGTTAGAATGAAAGGAAAGGAAAAAGAAATATAGAAAGTAAATCCAACTTGCTTTTTTTCATATACTTCCGGCAACTGGGAACTGCTGACCTGTCAACTGTCACCTCTGTGCCTGGGAAGATCATGGAACAAATCCTCCTAGAAGCTATGCTTGGACACATGGAGGACACAGAGGCGACTCGAAACAGCGAGCATGGCTTCACCAAAGACTTGTCCTGCTTCACCAGATTAATGGCTTTCTATGATGTAGTTACTACCTCAGTGGACAAGGGAAGAGCTGCGTATCTCATTTGTCTGGATTTCTGTTAGGCCTTTGGCACAATGCCCCACAACATCCTTCTCTCTAAATTGTACAGATGGATTTGATAGATAGATTACTCCATGGATAAGGAACTGGAAGGATGGTCGCATCCACAGAGTCAATGTCCAGATGGAGATCAGTGATGAGTGGTGTCCCCCAGAGGTCTGTATTGGGACCAGTACTGTTTAGTATCTTCATTAGTATCATAAACAGTGGGATCGACTGCACTCTCAGCAAATTTGCAGATGACACCAAGCCGAGTGGTACAGTTGACACACCTGAGGGATGGCATGCCATCCAGAGGGACATGGACAAGCTCAAGAAGTGGGCCCATGTGAACCCCATGAGGTTCAATAAGGCCAAGTGCAAGGTCCTGCACCTGGGTCAGGGCAACCCCTGGTATCAATAAAGGGAGTTAAAAGGGATTGAGAGCAGCCCTGTGGAGAAGGACTTAGGGGTACTGGCGGATGAAAAACTGGACCTGAGCTGGCAATGTGTACTTGTAGTCCAGAAAGCCAAGCATACCCTGGGCAGCATCAAAAGAAATATGACTAGCAGGTTTCCCCTCTTCTTTATGCTGGTAAGACCCCACCCGGAGTTCTGCATCCAGCTCTGGAGTCCTCAGTACAAGAAAGGCATGGACCTGTTGGAGGAAGTCCAGAGGAGGGCCACAGAAATGATCAGAGGGATGGAGCACCTCTCCTATGATGAAAGTCTGAGAAAATCAGGTGATTCAGCCTGGAGAAAAGAAGGCTGCGAAGACATCTTATTGCAGCATTTCAATATTTAAAGGGGGTTTATAAGAAAGATGGGGACAGACTTAATTAGGGCCTGTAATAATAGGACAAAGGATAATGGTTTTAAACTGAAAGAGGGTAGATTTAGGCTATATGTAAGGAAGAAAATTTTTATGATGAGTCTGGTGAAACACTGGAACAGGTTGCCCAGAGAGGTGATAGAAGCTCCATCCCTGAAACATTCAAGGCCAGGCTGGACAGTGCTCTGAAAAACCTGACCTAGTTGAAGATGTCCCAGGTCATTACAGGGGTGTTGTCCTAGTTAACCTTTAAAAGCCCCTTCCAACCCAAACCATTCTATGATTCTATGAACTGTTGTCATATAAATGTGAAGTAAATCTCATGATGTCTTTTCTGCATGTATTATTTTAAGTGTGCTCCCAAATTAAAGGTGCCTATCTAAAATAGTTTTGGCTACACTATATTATGGCGTGGTTGAACTTCACTTTGTTTGAAGTTTGCCAAGCTGTTGTGCTCACCACACCCATTGTTCCATCTATAGCCAGTAATAGGAAAGGCCTAATTTTTTTAAGGAAGTTCTCAGGAAACTGGTAGTCCTCAGGATGCTGTGTAACTAAGCAGGTTTTTCAATTTACTTGTTGTTCCTAAATTCTGCAGGAAAAGTAGTAAGGGTTCATAGTGAATGTAATTTATTTATATTAGAATGAACCAGAGAGGAAAAAGAAATTACTTTAATCTTCAATCATTTTTATAATTATTTTTGTAAGTAGCTAATTAAAAATTCTAATAAAAATATCTATTTGGAAAGAAATCTAAATGCATACTGAAAAAATATATAGCAAAAACTATTCATCTCAAAATGAAAAATAAAAAGCAATATATTTCATGTAAAAATAAAAACATTCATTTGGGAAATGATAAAAAGATATTCTATGTTTTGAAACAGTTTAATGAATTTTTAATTAAATTCTTATTTATTTTATTAAATATTATTTATTAAATATTCTTTTATTATATTAATATAATATATTATAATATATTAATATTATATAATTATTATATAATTATTATTTATTATTATATAATATTAATATAATATAAATATATTATTAAATATTATTTTATTAAATATTATTTATTTATTAAAATAAATTTTAATTAAAACTTATTTATTTTCATAAATATTTTAATGATTCCAGAGATTTTTATCACAAATTTTGCCCAGTTCTAATATGAATTGCTGAGTATTCTCATATTTACCAATGATGCCTGCCTCATGCAATTTAGTTGGGTAAAAGAGGCTACTATTAATATTCTAAAGTTCTTGATCTCCTTATGTCTTACAGGAAGGAATTACAAAGGCAGTTGATGCATTCTATGAAAATATCTTTATGTGTTATGCATTTCAAAAATTAGGGGTTTTTTTCAGTTAAAATTCTGGGTTTATATTTCAAGATAAAAAACAAATGTAAGTTCTTGTGCTCATTCACTGTGCCTGTCCAATTCCTTAATATTCCTTTCTTTAGTAAATAAACATTTAAAAAAAAACCCAAAACCACAAACCCTTCAAAAATTCAAAAAACCTTACAAACCTTTTAAAAGCTTCTTATACGTAAGGTTTTTTATTTGTTCATAAATTACAGAGTTCCAGAATAAATGACTACTGTTGCTGAATCATACAAAATACTGGTAAGAATTTGTCTTTTAAAACATCCACTTTTAGAAATAACCCAAGGGATTTGTCTACCTATCTTCACAGGAGAGGTGCTCTAGACCTTAGATTATATTTGTGGTCCTCCTCTGGACTCGCTTGAGAAGGCCCACATCCCTCTTGTCTTGGGCGGGACACGGTACTCCTATTGGGGTCTCATGAGAGTGGAGTAGAGGGGGAGAATCACCTCCCTTGACTTGCTGGCCATGCTCATTTTGGTACAGCCCAGGATACTGTTGGTTTTCTGGGTTGCAAGCACACACTGCTGGGTCATGTTGAGCTCTCCTCAGCATAAACGCCCAAATACTTCTCCTCAGGGCTGCTCTCAATCTGTTCTCCATCCAGCCTGTAGTTGTGATTGGGACTGCCCCAACCCAGGTGCAGGATCTTGCACTCGACCTTGTTGAACTTCAGGACGTTTACACTGGCCCACTTCTGGAGCCTGTCCAGGTCCCTCTAGATGGCATCCCTTCCCTGCAGCATGTCATCTACACGACACAGTTTCATGCCATTGGCAAACTTTCACTCAATCCCACTGTCTGTGTTGTCAGCAAAGATGTACCATCCTCGCTGCCCTAAGGGTTTCAAACTCCATCACTTCATAGTCATTGCAGCCAAGGCTGCCCTCCAGCCCACATTCCCCACCAGCACCTCCATGTTGGTGAGAACAAGATGCAGCATAGCCCCTCTCCTTGTTGGCTCTTCTATCACCTGGAGAAGGAAGTTATCATCAATGCATTCCAGGAACCTTCTGGATTGCTCGTGCCCTGTTGTGTTGACCCTCCAACAGATATTAGGGTGGTCAAAATCCCCCATGAAGACCAGGATTTGTGAACATGATGTTGCTCCTATCTGTCTATAGATGACCTTATCTGCTCAGCCTTCCTGGTCATGTGGTCTGTAGGAGACCTCCACTGTAATTTCTCTTGTCCCTGCCCTCCCTTTAATCCTGATCCATAAGCTCTTGATCGGCTCATCATCCATCCTCAGGTGGAGCTCTGCAAACTGCAGCAGGTCATTGATGTAGAAGACAACATCCCCTTCTGAGTTTCCCAGCCTGTCTTTCCTGAAGAACCTGTATCTTTTCCATTCCGACACTCCAGTCATAGGAGGCGTCCCACTGTCTTAATTTAAAGCTTTCTTCACCAGCTTGGCAAGACTGTGACTCAAGATGATCTGCTCTTGCTCTGAAACATGGACCCTATTACATCCCAGCAGACCAGTTTTCTCAAATAAGTTCCATGGTCTTGGCTGTGGCACCAGTCCCTGTAAGCATGTGTTGATTTGTCAGATCCAACTGGCCCTTTCAGACCCCTTCCCTTTGCCTGAGAGGGTTGATGAAAAGACTACTTGTGCTCTGGAGTCCTTGACCACTGTTCCCAGGGCTCTGTAATCCTTCTTGATAGTCCTCACACTGCTCCTGGTTGTATGTGAAAGAACAGTAGTGGGTAATAATCAGTGGGCCATATGAGGCTTGGTAATCTCATATATAGACATTATATATATATACACACATATATATACATGTATACACATGTAGTGATAGGACAAGGGGTAATGGGTTCAAACTTTAACAGGGGAACTTCGGGTTAGATATAAGGAAGAAGTTCTTTACAGTGAGGGTGATGAGGCACTGGAACAAGTTGCCCAAAGAAGTTGTGAATGCTTCATCCCTGGCAGTGTTCAAGGCCAGGTTGGACAGAGCCTTGGGCAGCATGGGCTAGTAGGAGGTGTCCCTGCCCATGGCAGGGGGGTTGGAAACAGACGATCTTAAGGTCCTTTCGAACCTAAACCATTCTATGATTCTATGTGCATAAGCACATATGTACATATATACATTTATACATATATACCTATATGTGTGTATATATGTGTGTGTCTATATATATATACACATAAAAAGTAGGGAATCCAATCTAGAATTACACAGCCAATATTCAACACACATTCAGTATATTCAAGAAAATACTGAAAGACCTGCAACTCTTAATAAAACAAACAAACAAACAAACATATTCTAGAAGGTATGTTTGATTTAGTGCTATTGTATAAAAAGATTCTTCTTTCTCATGAAATGGTGGGTCAAATACTGGTTTGGATTCTTCAGCAGTAGCAAACTGATCATATTTCTAATAACTGCTAAACACTTGCTCATATGATGAATTGTAATCCATGCATTGTTACCATTGTCACTGATAACTAGGTACTCTGTGAAGCAGCAGTTCACAATGCAGTCTGACAAAACCAGCACAGCAGGCATGAAAGAGTAACATTACTGAGTAAACAGCAAATTGAGTAACATTACTGAGTAAACAGCAAATTCTATTAATCTCCTTTCAATGAACTTCACAGAGAATACAGTTGAAAAAGAGTAAATGACTACATGTTTGTGAGATTTATGACTAAGCCCATCCCTGGCACATGCCATCTTGTTAGGCTGCTTACATGTTATGACAAATTAGAAACACCAGCTGCAAAAAACTCTTCTCATGCAATATAATTGATCATATTTGGTAAAGGAACATATCCCTATCTCAAGTACCATCCTGTGTCAATGCAACAATAACTTCCAACTCTATATTTTAAATTGAGTCACATGGATTATATTTTACCTTTCGGAACAATAGATGAATTTTCATTTAAAGGAATGACACTTAACAAAATATGAAAAGAAATGTACTGACTGTTGCTCTTAGAAACTTAGTTTCATTTTATGCATTTCTTATAGAAAAACTTTGGGAGTTAAGTGGACCAGTGAATTGCTGAAAACTTTTTTTATTGCTTAAATATATTGACAACTTTTCTGTTGAAGAAAAACAAAATAATTATAAAACAATAATAAACATCTTTATGCTGAGAGACATCACAATTATTTTATATTTTGCTAACATGATAATGCTAGATTGAATTTTATTCAAAGGAGCTTAAGGAAGTTAGACATCTAATTGCTATTAAAATTCAGTAATAAATTAGCAGTTGCTTGTTTGAAAGTCAGAGCTATGGTGTGTGTGCAAATATCAAAAAACTATATAAATATATGTATGTGTGTGCACCTTCAGTATCTATGTGTTTGTAATACAATGGGAAATGGAATGAATAATAGGGAATATGTTACCAGATATTTCATCAACATCCTCAGCTGAAAAGAATTTCTATGATATCTCTGCTTGCTGAAGGACTTCAGTGGAATATTCTAACACTGTTCTACAACTTCCAGTTTTGATGATATTTCCCATTATGACTGATAATAGGATGCATACTTCCCTCTGTTGTACTTGTTACTACTCTGCTATATTCATCAATGGCTCTAATTTTTTTCATTTTAACCTTTTCTACTCATATTCACTTTTTCCCCAAATGATTATTTATTTTCTTGTTTTCTGACTTGCCCTTCTCCCATAGACTCTTCAAGTCTTGCCATAGGGTCTTAGAAAGGACTTTATGTTTGGTTGACAGTCTAAATGAATCTTCATTGAGGATAACAGAAGTAAATTCAAGTTGGTTTCATCTGTGTGTGAGCAAACTGAATGATTTGTGACTTATGGCTGGATGCTGTAGCTCTTAGACATTTGGAAAACTTCAAGGATCCAAAGGACTATATTAACAGTCAGCCTACAATAGTCACAGATTGTATAGCTTTTACTATCAGAACTCTGTCATCTTCTTTGAACACTAATAGAGTAAATTTGCTTTACTGTTACTGTATAGTTCATCGTAGAATGTGAATGTAAATCTGTGTAAATATCCAGTGAAGCAATCTTCCAGGAAGAAACACTGCAGCTCATCACTAAACATGACGGTAGTACAATGAGAAATTGAGCCAAAGAATTACAGTTTTCCATAAGGTACACGTATATGGTGACTTAATGATGAGTTAATGACTCAACATCTGTTATTTTCCTTCAAGGTTTCTTACATTTTGATACACCATTGTCTTTTATACTTGGCTGTGAATGGTGCCAGAGTAGAGAGTCCAATATGCATAGGGAGAAAAAAAAGACCATACCTGTTTTTCATTTAGGGTTATTAAAATCAGCCAGGGCTGAGTAAGTTGGACATGCCACTGGTGAGCCCATCAAGCAGTACTGACAAATATTTCAAAAAAATTTTGGTGGACTGTATAAAGTCCATAAGTAATCAAAACGTGAAGAAAATTTCATAAGATATGACAAGCTGGATCGTGTAGCCCTTATACTATAATAGTTGCCCACTGGAATGCTTGCAGACAGATCAGTGTGAGCAAGTACTGTGTGAGAAACATAAAAGGAAATTCTGCATCCCTGAACTGCCCTTATATGCCGAGGATTACATCAATATTTACACTCCTTTCTGAGTTGCCATTTACACTCCTGACTTCCTCAGTTTGTTCTTTTCACAATAGAATGAAGAGAGTAAAGTGATGAAAGGATAAAAGTTCTGCTTAGAGAAGTCATACAACTTGGGGGCAGAAAGCTTTTCACATACGCACTCTCCACTCTGCAACCAAGTAAACAACAGCCTGAATCGAACTGTCGGTACTTGCAGCCTTACTCAAGTATCAATATGAAATAATGTCACTGGCTTCAGTATGGTCCCTCCAGATTTACACTGGTGTCGTTGAGAGGAGAAAGGAGCCAAAATTTAGTTGTTGAATTTGGGCATTTTTCTGGTTTTAAGGCCTTTTTTATTAAATTGTCTCTCAATAGGTCTGTGCTATCCTAAAATGTGATTCCAATGAACCTTGTATTATTCACCCATTTCTAACAAATGCATCATTTTAACCATTTTAATAGTAATATTTTTTCTTATATTTAGATAGAATTTTCCACATCCAAGTTGTGTCCATTGTCTCATGTCCTTCTGTTGAGAAATAGTGAAAATTGTCCGTCTCTTTCTTTTTTTTAATTTCCTTTCATCAGGTGTTTATACATATTGACAAGATCGCTCTGAGCCTATTCTTTTCCAGGCTGAACAGTCCAGTCTTTCTTTGTCTCTCCCTGTACGACAGATGCTCCAGTTCTTTAATAATCTTTCTTGCCTTTCAGTGGACTTGCTCCAGTAACTTATATTTTTTTATAATTGGGAGACAGAACTGGACACAGCACTGCAGGTGTAGCCTCACCAGTGATGAGTAGAGACCTTGACCTGCTGGCAATGTTCTTCCCAATGCATTCCCAGGATGCTGTTGACCTTCAATTCCAGGGTGCATTGCTGTCTTGTGGTCAGTTTGTTGTCCACCAAACCACTAAATTCCTTCTTGGAAAAAGCTATTTTACATCTGGTCAGCCTCTGACCTACAGTGGGACATAGAGTTACTCTTTCCTAGGTGCAGAACGTGGTATCTTGGTCTCCTCCAAGCAGTCATCAGTCCTCAAAAGGAGTCCCTTTCCCCTCACTAAAAGGATCAAGGAGAAGGCTACTTAGCCCCTTATGTCCTCGATCACCTTGTCCAAAGCCACGTAGTCATGCTTGATACTACCCAGGTAGTACCATTGGTGCCCACACAAAAGAATAAGAGGGAATAATAGCCCTAGTGCCAAACCTTGGCAGCATCTCTAAAACTTCCTGAAAGTGAGCTATGGGCAGCAGTAAACCTCCCTAGATGACAGATCAAGTCAGCATATGGGGACCTCTGCTGTTCGCCCACTGCTGTCTGTCACTCACAGTATTTTCTTGGTTCTGATGCATGGCTCAGGGCCACCTACCTTGGATGCTTCATTGGTCAACACTTCCTGCTCCTCATCAGCTCTGAGGGCAGTCAATGTATTGTGTAATTGTAAATTTTAGGCCATAACAGGAGCTGTCCTCCTGGTGTCTGAATTCACCAGCTTCTGGTCTTTGCCTTTAAAGGAATTGCTGCTTTCCAAACTGACATGCGCAGACTCTTCTGCAACAGCTGGTGACCTGGATTCGTGAAGCAACAGGGTCTTAGAGGAGAACTGGTCTATCTCTTTCTCTGATGAGACACAATCTGCTGACCCCTACCTGCAGCTTGTTCACTTGAAAGCACAACACCTCAACAGCTGCAGACCTCCTGCAGGGTAGGAGATGAATCTTCTCTGGCCTCAGAGGGAGATCCCACAGCTTCCTGAAGCTTGATGCTTGCAGGGCTTCATGCTCCTTCTGAAGCTCCAACTGGGTCAAGGCCTCCAGCATCTCAGGAACAATTGCTTCAGTGGCTGCTGGCTCTCACATCCTATGTACATGACACCACTCTAGCTGAGGATGTGTACACTGCTCTGAGAAGTGTTGCTGGTCCCATCTTTTTATCCCTCCACATAACTGCTGCACAAATTACTTAATCCGTTGGCTGCCTCTATTATCTGTACTCAGCTCATTCATGCTTGCAGAAGTGATATCAATGAGATGTATGGGTCTTTGGCTAAAAATTCTAAAATTTGAAATTCTGAAGTTTAGATATTTTCGGTGGACTGCTTGGGAAAAAAATTCTCTCTTGAATGGGTTTAATAGTACAAAATATTGTCAATTTCCCTACAATGAGTCTCATGTGTTCCTGTCTTTTCTTCAAAGGGGTGATAATACCAGTTGATATGTGATCTAACCATGGGTGAAAGTGAATGAGTTTTCAAATGCTCAATTAAACAAAATGCTTTGTATATTGATGGTTTTTTTAAAAAGTGTTTTCAGTGCCTGGAGATTAAGTTAAACTGAATTGCATCACTTATCTGTCCAGGGGGAAATGGGAGCACTGTCTCTTCCATGATCATTTGTTTTCCAGAGTGCATAGTGACACATTTTTCCCAACAGCCTTTTTCTAAAAGAAGCTACAACTATTTTTACAGGCTACAACTCACGTTTGCTGAGCTACGTTTAAAGGCAGGCAGGCAGCTGACAAAGAATGTGGTCAGTCTTTTCACATCCTGTGAAGCATATAGTTTTATCTGTAAATAATATAATTTAGTGTAAAGAAAAGGGAACAAAAGACTGGGTTTGGACTTTCTGTGAATGAGATGTGACTTAAATTAGATCAAATAATAATGTTTACAAAGGCAATAGGAATGCTAAATCCATCCCTGATGTTCTCCCATCTGCTGCATTAAAGCAGGCTTTCATTGGCCCCAGAGCTGATTTTTAAATTAAGTAGATATAGTCCATATTATGATGAAGAAATTAAAATATGTATGAGTGACATTCATTTATTTTTGAAATCTTCCTTCTGAACCTCCAAAGTACAGAACAAAGTTACCTGTTGCTACAGATGACCTTTTTGAGGTCTTTGCCTTGTATATTCCCAAAAGCATCTGCACTGAAAGGCAGAAGTAGCATTGCTTTTTATGCTGTGGGAAGGTGGGAAGTACAGTCAAAGGCCTGAGGAACCTTTCACCAGATACAACCTTAAAAAAAGAAAAAAAAAAAAGAAAAGGATAAAATACTTGATATATTCTACACAGAGCTCTGCAGGGAGATTTTGTGAGTCTGTGGTTACAGAATTTAGTTACTGAATTTGCTTTTAAATTTACCTCTTGCCACAGAGCTGTGCTCACATTAAAGTGATAGCTTGAAGTACATGGAGATAAATCTGAAATCCTGATGCAAACAAGAAAGGTAGTAGACAGAGTGTGTACATATCTGCCAGAGCATATTGTTACTGTGAAAAAATTCATCAAAGAAACATGAGCAATATAATGTAGGCTAGTAAGTTACTGAATGCGAAAACTCACTCTGAGAACTGATGGTATGGAAAGATCACAAAATTGAATTAATCTGATTATCATCAAGAAATGAATTAATCAAGGGCACCGTGCTGACTCTGACGTTTTCTTATTTAATTCAATAAAATCTTGCAATTCCAAAACGTATGTAGAGATACTGCACAATTCAAGTAGTTTTTGCAAGTAGCCAGTATAACTTAAAAAAGTCACCCTGCCACGTAAGTTCAGCACACTGCAGTTTAGAAAGGCAGCATCCCAGGTAACAACTGATAAGGCAGGAGCAAACAGCCTCAAGTTGCACCAGGGGAGGTTTAGATTGGATTTTAGGAAAAACTTCTTCACTGAAAGGGTTGTCAAGCATTGGAATAGGCTGCCCAGGGAAGTGGTTGAGTCACCGTCCCTGGAGGTATTTTAAAGACATGTAGATGTGACGCTTAGGGACATGGTTTAGTGGCAGACTTCACAGTGTTAAGATTTATGGTCAGACTTGATAATCTTAAAGGTTTTTTCCAACCTAAAGGATTTTATGATTCTCTGATTCTATGAGCAGTGTGTTTTTCCTTCTAACAGGCAGGGTATGCCTGGATGAAATGTGCCATACTTGCCCACCTGCACCATTAACTCTCAGTCACCCTTGGATGTGTTCACCCTGTTAGCCTTCCTGTGATGCTCTCATCGAACTGCCTCAGCATAAGCCAGAAGCGCTCGCAAATCTTGGTTGCTTCTATGTGGTGCCATGAAAATGCAGATAAGACACTTGCGGGCACCAGCTGGTGCAGACACGTGGCCCTTTGCTTTCGCACATGGATTTTTCAGTTCAGTGAAGATTAGCTCAAGGATCTCTGTACTCCATAGGCATGTCAGTGTCAACAAGATTCCTCCATTTTATCCTCACTCTATTTCACTAGAGAGGGGGAAAAGAAAAAAATCAACTGTGTTTTATGCAAGCTCTCATGCTTTCTACTGCTCCACATATTTGACACTGGAGTATGAGGAGGAAGGAGTGACAGAGACGAAGTGCTGTGAACTGACTTCAACCCCCATTCCCCATCCCTCTGCATTGCCCGGGTAAAGGGAGAAGGCAGAGGAGTCAGGAGTGAAAAAGTGAAGCTAGGCTAGGGAAGAAATGGTGTGGGAGGTGCTTTTAGTTTTGTCTTTGTGTCTATCCTACTCCATTTTTTAAACCGGCAATAAATTCAAGTAATCTGTCACAAGTTTGTTTTGCTTGTGACAGTAACTGCTGAGTTGATCTCCCTGTCCTTATCTTGATCCACTGATTTTTTCATCTTATTTTCTCCCCCTGTCATAGAAGGGAGCAAGAGAGTGGCATATGGGACTAGCAGCCAGCCAAGCTCAGCCCAGCACATGGTAACATAAGTATGACTCACATGATGGCTAATTTAAAATTAAACACTCATAATACTGAAATATCACTAATTAAGCTATAGTCCTCAAAACTATTAGTAGAGAACTCTGCATAGTGGAGAAGCTTGAAGTTATGATAATCACCTCTAATTCACACAGGTAAGTCCATAAATCTTCAAAGAACATAAATTGTGAGTAACAAGCTGCCATGTGTGTAACATTACTTAAATGTTTTGTTAATTGATGATTCTTAGAAAAACAAGTGGGAAAAAATACCAGGAGCAATTATATTGTTCTTAGCTCACAGTACTATTAAGAGGTTTACATTTTATTAATTCAGCCAAGTAATTAAACTTCCCATTGCATAAATTTGTTTAAAGTTATTACTTTTATTTATATTAATACCATTAGTCCCTAGTACATATCACTGCAATCATAAACCAGAATTGCCAAAGAGATGATATAAGATTTGTTGTCTCTGCTGTGGAACAAGCAGGCTTAGGCTGGTATGAGCAATCACTGCAGCCTGATTAGTGTGTGATGTTCCAGCCCCACTATTGCTTGCTGGAAGATAATATTTTACCATAACGATGAATTATATTCACAAAGTACAGTGATAATATGCAGAGGACCATGTCTACTGATACTCATTTAGCAACATGCCTTTGCTGATGCTTATATCCTTGCCAGTTTATCCATTAAAGGAAGGAATATAAAACCAGGTCATTATAAAAATCTTGGAGGCTTTTATAAGCTTGTCAGAAAACACGGTTCATAAACAATAAATACGAGCTGAAAGATGCTTCATTTGCAGAACAACCATAGCACTTTTTTCAGTGTAGCACAGCACAGCACTCTACTGAAAATTTAGCAGTGGTTTTGTGCTGAGTTCTAATTGGTTGCTGTGGCTCACAACCTTTATTGAGGTTATACTCTTTATTAATCCAGAATTGTGGGGAAATGCAGTCACCTAAGCTAAACTGACACTTATTGCAATTGCAGGCAAGGTCAGTGGGTAGACAATTAGAAAAATGAAGAAGGTTGCATTTCACCCAATCCTAAACACTGCAATTTAGAGGCATCAGTTCTGGCTATACTATATTTTCTTGCAATTTAGTAAAAGTTTCAAAAATTTCACTTTGTTTCTGTTAATATGGCTGCTTGCGCTTCCAACTCAAACTTCACTTTACTACTTAACTGCTCACATTCCTCAAGTCTCAAAAAGCTAGTCAGGGAAAGATGAGAATCACAGAAAAGAAAGAAAAGGCAGAATACATGACAATTCTGAACTAAACCAAAATCTATTTATGTCTTTACAATGTAAATTCTTAATAGCATAAGAAGTTTTCTTTTGGTCCATTAGAGCTGTAGATAAAGTTTTCTACTCTTGTTACCTCAGGAATAACTAAGTATGCCCACGCTTGATTGTTAAGTATAGATACTTTAAAAAATCTTCCATTTACAGCAGCAAGATTACTGATTCAGATACTTAGATGACACAAATCAAATGTGAGTCTTCAAGTACATAATGGGTAGTTATTGAGAAGAGTCAGACACTGCTCAGAGGTTCATAGCAAAGGACAGGAGGCAACAACAGGCATGAGTTGCAGCCAAAGAAATCTCTACTGAACATAAAGCAGAATTTTTCACAATAAGGGTGGTTAAACATTGAAACAGATCGCCCAGGGAGTCTAAGGACCTGTCTTTGGAGATATTTAAAATTTGACTAGACAAGGATCTAGTGTAATTTTAAAGTTAGTCCTGCTTTGAGATGGGAATTGAACCTGAATAACTCCAGAGATTGTTTACAATTTGGATTACTATAGGACTCACATAATTTTATTGGCTTAATTATTTCAGCTGAAGAGATGGTTTAACTTATGCTGCAACATAAATCCTGAGGCACAAAAAAAGGAAACTCATCATTTAAGAGATATTTTTTACCAATAATTATTTCAAGTTACACTATGGGAATTACAAGCAATTATTTCCTCTTTTAAATGAGGGTACCAATAGGCAACTAACTTAAACTGCAGTATCAGGCACAAAGGGAAAAAGCACTAAACTACTATATAAGTTCCCTATATAAGGGGGGCGCTTTGAAGACCATCATATTTCGTCTAGTCAAGATTAAACAAGTGTTGTGCAGGCAAGATCTTCCTTCTGCAGGCATGTGCTCTGCTTTGGGCCTTGGTTTTCCCAGAGAATTTAAAGTCCTTAAAGGGAACTTATTCAATCTGTGCAATTTGAGTGTCTAATGCACCTTGGTTGTCTTCTCCCCATGAATAAACACTGATTTCATAATGTCATGTGTCTGATTTTAGTTAGTTTGTTTCTTGTGGAAATGTATGACAAGGAATTTGTTCTTTCCACAACAATTATTTCAGTGTAGTAATTAGTAAGGTATATAAAAACTTGTAATTTTGTTAAACAAGACAAAAAAGAGATATTTAAAGTTGGCTGCTCATTTCTTGGAGAAATTTAATATTTTTTTTTTTCTTTTTTTTAATTAGATATTATGAGTCTGAACTGATCTGGTGGAATTTGTGACTTGTTTCAGAAGCTAGTAATCTAACAACATAAAATAAAGTCTTTGAGACGTATACCTAGCAAATAGCACTGCAGTTCTTTAGAGGATTGTAAACTTAAGGGGATCAGCTTCGTAAGAGACCCTGTTCCAGTACCACATCACTAGCATCTATGACTCATTCTATAACCGCCAAGTTTCACTGTAAAGGCAGCTGAATAAAATTACTGTGGGTATTCTTTGGTTTTAAATACTATTGGAAAGACAACCTGAGGGATAAGAGGGCATTTCTAATTCATTGCCTAAATGAATTGATCACAACTTTATAAGCGTTTGCTCCTGTTTACATAAGGCTACACAGTTATTCAACTTTGTAACACAGCCAGTGGATTTTGGTGAGAAGACCTAATGACTCTGAGCGTTTCAACAAAACTCCCATGTTAACTTGCCAAGATTTACTTTCCCACTAAGCCAGAAGACAATGTGCAGTGATAACCTAACTGCAGTGGCAAACTAGAAGGAAACACATTTCAACAATGATAGAAAAGGAGTTGAAAAACACCCAAAGAGAACAGAAAAAAACCTCAGACTGAGGATTCAACATACTTGTTGTTGGCTTTATTTGTACTGGATCAATGCTAATAAAATTTCAGGCTTACAAAAACAAAAACAAGAAGTGGTTTCAGCCAGGAATATCAGAAATTGATGGTCTCAGACTGCTTTCTACAGTAGAATTCTGACCATTTTTTCCCTTGCATCACTGACCTTCATCTCGCTTCCATGTCTTTTCTCATAATCTTCAACTACTTTGCAGAAGTTACCGTGTTTATCTCCTTATTTCTTCTCCTTTTTTCCCTTCTCAAAAACACCACCATCATACAGCAACTCCCCCCAGAAGAATTAATATTGTCTTTTTTATTTTTAAAGACAATAGAAACTGAGCAACTACCTCCATGCATGGTAGGGAGTGAAAATGATGGTGTTACCACAACTCTAACAATCAATATACTTGTTCTGTTGTATATTATATCCCTTTCTCAAATATACTGTTTGTCTTGTCTATGCAATTTGTATTTTTATAGAATTGTCATCTTTATTTCTACAGTGCCTTACATCAAAAAAGGGAAGGAGGAGGTGAATAATTACAGTAATAATTCACAACTATACATTGAATTGAAATATAAGGATAATGATGATGAAGAGGAAGAAGTTAAAGCTTATGTTCTAAGATGGCTGAAGGTAAATATAAATGGACATGACAAAATTGTTAGCCTTGTGTAATGCAAAGACTCCAAAATGACTGACTTCAGGCACGAGAGCAATATTGGTATTGTAGTCAATATGAAAAACCCTGAAGACAGCAAGAATGTAAAAATAGAATTATGTTTTTCAATCATTACCTTTCATAAAGTGTGTGTTTATTTAAAATGAAACACAACTGATATAAAAAGGAAGTAGAATACTTCATGGGAAAATCACTCTTTTCTCCTACATAAGAATGTTTTACCCAGAAATGTTTGGAAAGAGTAACAGAAGTAATCAGATAAAGCAGGAGTATCAGAAAATATGGGTCAAGAAAAATAATGCATAATGCTGTCATTTTTTTAAATGGTCTCTAGGGTTTTCATGATGGAATGTCACAAAAGAAATGCTTACTTTAAAAACTGACTGCAATAAGAAGAGAAATATTTTGCACACTGACATTCATGCTCATCTCTGAAATACCAAGAATGGCAAAACCATGATAAAATCACTGACAACTCACTCTAAGTTAGATTTTTCTTAGTAATCATTTCTACTTTTGACTTTAATCCAAGGCTTGGATAAAGGAAATAAAGACAGGAACTTCGTAACCTCTCCAGGAACCTGTTCCAGTATTTAACCACCCTCAGACTAAAAACATGTTTTCTGGTGTTCAGATAGAACTTCCTGTGTTTCAACTTGCAACCCTTCCTCTTGTACTGTCACTGGGCACTACAGAGAAGACACAAGGTAGCAGCGTGGCTTGGGAGCTACTGACTCTTCTAGGACCACAGACTGCCAGTCAGGAGCTATGTTCCCCTAGCATTCACCAAATTTTAAACTCCTTAAGAGACAACAGCTCTTGATATTCACTCAGTTCCCCTTGTAAGAGACGGGGTTTATGGGTTCACAGTTGCAGCTGAATTTTCTTACACAGAGAAGCTCTCTTACACAGAGACCAAGCTGGCATCTTACTTCTGCAAGATAGAGACTGCAAGCCTATGCTGAATTCAGAACCTTAATCTTCAGTTTGATAAATACACAGTCTTTCTTTCTCTCCTTGTAATATCAAAGTAGGGTTACTTTGAGAACCATCTGGCATAAAAAAAGTTCTCGTGTGAATCCGAATAAGCTTGACTTCAGCAAGTTTGGAAAGCAGTGCAGAACAAAGAAGATGATGTGGAATGGACGTCATCATAGGTTTCATAGCTAATGAATACCTACAGTCCAAGGCACAACTTTATGGCCTGCTTGGACATTAATGTTGTCCCATCTCCACTCTACTGCTACTCTCACTATTTACATTATTTCAGATATACCCATCATGCTTCCTAAATGCAATATAGACATTGCCTGTGATGCATTTATTAAATAATGTGATTCTAAAACAGACTGTATTGGGCAGTGTTTCCATTGTTTACATCCTTCCAAGTTGGAAAACCAGTAAGGCACCTACCTTGGGAAAAAAAAAAAAAAAAAATTATAAAATTTCAGTTGAGATTCCAAACACATAGGATTCAGAAATGTGGTATGCACAGTTTGTGATGAGTTAGTGAATTGAAACGTGAATATTCACATCTGGCAGAGGGAGGGGGCAGAAATAATATACTGAGATGGAACAAGGTGCTGATTTAGTATATAATGTATTTCCACCTAGAATGGCACATGAGGGAGCTAGTCAATATCATTACAAGATTATTCTTTATAGTCAAAAGGCCATTGCTATTGAGAAATATTCCCGGTGATTGAAAAAAGACAAACCCCCCAATCTTAAAAAATAAAAATAAAACAAAACAAAAAGCAAGGAGGAGGATCCAGGTAACTGTGAACCAGTTAGCTTAATCTTGGTCCCCAGAAAGATTATAGGAAAAAATGTATAGACAGAAGTAACTCAGCAAAGGAACAGTCACAGTGTCACACACCACATGAAATGAGCTTGAGGACTGTATTGAAGATCTTATGTAAAGCTTGTTAAGCTCAGTAAATCTAGAAGTCTGGAAAAATAATCTCAGAATCTGAAAATAAGACCTGGAGTTACATCCATTCTGTTTAGAGGAATGAAACTGAAACAAAAAATAGCTCCTATGCTTGCCTCTGATCTGAGTTTCCCCACCTGGGAACCAGATGGCTTGTTTATCATCAGACCACAGTAAAAATCAACACATGAACAATGTGAAACATGAAAACACATGAAGAGGTTTGAACTAAAGTTTGGATTCAAATCCAGGCTCACATCACAGTACATATAACAATGAGTTAAGACATTTCCTTGCTCTTCACTCAAAGAATCTCCAGATCTCTTGTTATATGCCATTACTGGGATCTGTGCCACAGATGTGCATACCCATCATGGGTTGAATCCCACAGTGACAGAGTTAATGACTGCCTAACTATTCCACATCAAATTTCCTGCCTCTGACATTCTTTGGACTCCATGAAGAGTCTAATGAAATGTTAAACCTCAGCATTATTCCTAGCGAAGACAGATTTTGAACTGTGTCAAGACAATCATACGATGGACACAGATTTCACCATGTACAAGGCACTGCTTCTTTACATAGCTTTCAGTTTACTTGACAGCTTATTTCCTTCATGCTTTGAAGGTTTTACATTGACTATCTGAACTCCTGGGCTGATGTTAGCTCAGTAGGCCAGTGTAGCATGGGTTAATTGAATCCTCTGGAAAATTATATAGGTTGCAAACCCCAATGTTTTTCTTCTACTAGTAATACAAAAAGAAAGCTTATGCGTAGTAACTAAAAATATACAAATTTATTTGAAAAAAGTTACAAAACATAGTGTTACTTACGTATGTAAATAAAATTTCAAATATTTGCTGTTACTGCTGCTGATTTAGCCATCCAAATCTTATAATTATGATATGCGAGTCTGTTCCTGTATTAGTTTTGCCTAAGTTAAGGTTATCATCTGCTTGAATGGAATGGGGAGTATCTTGTACTCCCAGGCGAAAAAAAATAATTTCTTGCTTAGTGTGCAGTTTCCTTAAGCATCAGGATAATCTGTTTCCTTGTGGTCACATGTAAAGGTTTTCTGAGAAAATGTTTGGACTTCAGTTTTGAGCACAGTATTATTGATCCCTCAGATCCCTCTTGATATCTAAACATGTTTATGTAGAGTTGTGCTCAAACAAGCTTGTTCACAATTAATTTCTGAAATACAGTGGGGACAGGCCTTTTAAAAATCAAGAATCATCTGTCAAAGCCCTTAGAAGTTCATCTTTGTATCCTGAAGGAAGTAATACTATGCCTTGTCTCGACTTCAGAACCAATAACACCACCATTACAATGATTTACTTTCTTTTTTTTTTTTTCATCTATTACGTTACAGCACTATGAAAGTGGTAGCATACAGGTAATCTGTTGACATAATTCAAGAAACAGAAGAACAAAATTTCAGTCACCTCTCAGTCCAGTGATGGCTTTGTCACGAAATAATGGATCCACGAACCTATCTTAGTTAGATATTTTCTAATGTCATTTTACTGCAAAACCACTAAATGAGCTTTCTGGCATTATTTGTGGTATGAAGGGCTAGATTTGTTATTCAGCAGTTCAACCAGTCTTCAGGCCTGCTAACTCAAAGCTACATTTCACAGTGAAGCTCAGATTAGCCTGTATGAGGAGAAAAAAACATTAATAAAATGTGACAAATAAGTTACTGCGACTTGGCTTTAAGTTGCTCTATTTTCCTTTCTTCCCTCAAGAAAGAGAAAATGATTCTCTCCAAGATTTAGGCTACAAAAATATATAGCCAGTGTAATACAATGGTAGCTAACAAGAGCTTTTCAATTCAGGAGCAATGTCTTTTCAAATATGTGTTACAAAAAAAATTAGTACATGACATTGGCTTTGCACAGAGGACTTCTATGTGCTTGGTCATAAGAGGCTTGCCTTCCTCCAGGAGCGAAATCCTGAACCTGGGAACACTGTATGTGACCAGTACTGCAACTTACTATCTCTTTCTCCATCAACACTTTAGGCTATCTAGCCTTTATGTGAAATTAGAATGGTTAAACTTCGATTCCCCATCTCCCAGATCAAGCATATGAATAAAAATGAAAAACAATCGTGTATTGAAATGTACTCCTAATCCAGCATGCAAAGCCCTAGACACAGGCTGGTACACAGAGGGTGTCCCTCCATGCTGGCTCATTTTTCTCCAGTGTAGGTAGGGAGGAATAAAATCTCACTTGCCCTTCCCCCTACAGAGATCCTGTGGAGATAAAGCAGTGCAGCACAAAAGTCGTTGCAAGGACAGCAAGGAGTTACGGTCACTGCTTTTTAAACCTGGCTGCTCCCATGTGTCATGGAGAGAGGGACAGAGGTTTTCTGTCAAACATAGACCTGTTCCTTTGAGCTGCCATATCACCATGTCAGTCAGTTTCTCTGTCAAACTACATGCTGCATCTTCACCCCTGTGTCAAGGTTTGGAGACAGCTGTTTTCTGGAAGGAATTCTGCCCCCAGGAAACCTTTTTTTAGCTTATTACAAGGCTTTACTCCGGATTCTACTAAGCAGCATAAAGGTGGGAGTGAGAATTTAATCCTTTAACATATAATCACAAATTCAAGATACAGTCTCACCTCAGGCATATAATAACAAGCATTTTGGTTGATAGGCTTGCTTCAACTCAATTCAGAAACCTTGAACTCAGTTCAATAATCATTAGGGTTTTTTTTTTTTTTACATTTTATTTGTATTTATTTATATTTATATTTATATTTATGCCTAGTGGAAGCACAGTTTTAGTTAGACCTGAAATAGACAAGGAGTTCTGCAATTAGTCTAACAGAGCACTTGCAGTTTACCACTGAAAATAAAATAGCGCTTCTGCCTGTTGGATATCATGGTGAAAAAATGGAATGTGAGCAAAGAGGACATGTCTACTTTCTTCCATCAATCAACATATTTTGTTATCTGAAATAGATGTATATTAACTCAATATTTCACACTTCTCAGATAAAGAAAATTTTACACTAGTATCATTATGCATGGCTTACATACGTCAGCTCACTTTTTACAGTTTGGTTTGGGGTTTTTTTGCCCTTTTTTACAAACAAAACAGGAATACAATTAATATTCTAGTTGTTCTACCTGTGCTGAAAATTTAGGGAAGTGGTGTTTCCATTGATCTGAAAGTAACACAAATGCCTGACTTTAGAAGACTCGGTAACAGTTGTTAATTTGTCAGAGTGGAACATCTACAACTGATGGCACTTTTTAACAACCTCACATCTTTCACAAGTACTTTTGGGTTTATGCACTGTATTTGAAAAGAAAACTAGGATTAATACAGCTTCTCAAAAGTAGCAATTAAATCACAAATTGACAGCTTGTCTTATCTATAATAGAAATTATAACTTTATAGTGTAGACTTTGTCATGTAACAATATGGTGACATTCAGGAATGTAGTTTTATACCAACTACTGCAATATTTATAAGTTTTAACTACAACAGTATACAAAGTGAAATAATGTATTTACTGGCTCTGAGATTTATCTGAAGTTCAGTTATCAAATTCCTTAAAATACCTACTAATATATAAAAATCAGGCTCGACATATTGGATGAGAAAATACATTTAAATAAAGTCTACTAGATTATAAGCAGATATGTTAAATATAGTTCTGATAAGTTAAATTAATATTCTCTAAGAAAAATCACAATTCATGTATTTGTATGAGCCTTAGGAACTGGAATATACCAAATGGATTATATCAAGTTATTCTCATGTTTCACTGCATTTACGTCACATAAATGACTTGATTTAATTTCTGACAAACTATAATTTGAAATCTTATTGCTCTGCAAGATAAATCATCAGGCAGGTACCTCTGAATCACGGTGCAGGCACTACAGCAAAATTCCCATATTTCTAATGTGCCTAAGAGAGAGAATACAGAATTTAAAGCACTTGGAAAAATATTTTAAACTCCTTGAAAAAATAAAAGTAAATAAAGGTAAGATAACAGAAAAAAATATATTTGATTGCAAAGCTCATTTAATATTGCTTACCTTTAAAGCATATATATACACCCATGTATCTAGTGCATCAGCTACCTGAAATTTTTATCACCACCTAATTTGATTGTGTTTGAGTTATTTTTATAAAAAATGGTCTAATGGTAGCAAAGGCTGTACAGAACACAGTCCTTGCCTCTTCTTTGTGGAGAGAATTAACATCAGAAACAAGCCATTGTTAAAATTATTCTCTAACTCCTGTTAGTCGCCACACTTTCAACAGATCTGTACTTTTAAAATGTAACCTGTATTCTCAAGACTGAAAAATTTTGTGAGATTGATTTGCTTTCAAGAAAAAATTGCTAAATGTGCCTGAGCCAGTCATCCTCAGCCAAAAGGAATACTGAGGTTTACACCCATACTTCCTAGAGACGCTGCGTTCTAAAACAACCAGACTATTTTACCACATGGTGTAGTTTTCCCTGGTCTCAACATCATGTGATGCCCTTGAGGCTCTAATACATCATCATTATTTGAAGAGGTTTATTTTCCTCCTTCTTTCTCAAGTCACAGTGTCTGGAGAAATGCAAAGACTGTATAACAACCCAGAATGGTAGTGGGTTTATATCATAAAACTTAGAGCACATAAGATGTACTTTAGGATTTTGTGTGAAGTAATGTACAGATCCTATCTTTAATGAGTGCTGACCTGTCACAATAGGGCTAGATAACAGAGAGTGCTAGAGTTGTGCAGTTTCAGCCCCTCTGCCTATTGAGAAAGGTTCCAAGACAGGATTATTCAAAGACCTGCAGTAGACAACTAGCTTCTTTTACCAAAGTAATAATTTAAAAACTCTTTGTGATATCTTCTTTCTGTTTTAAAGCAATCCATACACACTTTTACGTTTCACACAGACATATGCAGACATGTATTTTTCAGATGGATACAGACACATTCACAGGAACACTGTACACAATTTAAATATTTATATTTTGCCATAAATACTGATAGGATTTGTCATTTGTGTTTAAGCCGTCTTTCCTACTATATCCTTTAGTAACAGCTGCAATTATCAAACATATCAACACAGGAAAGCTCTTAAACATATAGTTGAGGCTTTAAATTATTTACAATAGAGAATAAATACATTTTCATGGCCTAATTCTCCATTTCTATTACTAGAAAGCATCATTGTGACTCCACTGTATTATCCAGACACAAAACTGTTGGAAAAGAATCCAGCTATAGTCTTGTGACATAAAACCACAACGTTACAAAACACGTCCCTTAAAAGCATTCTCCACTTTTACATCCATTAAAATATAAGAAAACAGAAAGTGGTTTGGTCAAGCTGACCTTTTGTCCTCCATGAGACATTTATTACCTCATTCTATTTGCAGAATATGAACATACTTAATGATTCTTTGCACATACCAGCCTCTTGGAATTAAAATAACAATTTCTGCCTGTTTGGAAAGAAAAATTATATTGAATTAAGATATTCTGGATTTTCAGCATAATATCAAAAAGTGATGAAATAAATTTAACTTAATTCTTTAACACCAGCTTTCATAAAACAGAATTACAACATGAACCACCTCGAATCCGATTCAGAAAAAAAATACACCTAAGTAGTTTACATAATAACCCTGAAATGACGATAGTTTGCACAGTGTGTTAGTGAAAGCTAAACATATCTTGAAATCACACTGCACTGAGATCCAGATGTGCACTATCCTTCCTTCTTGTAGCCCCCACTCCAAAGCAACTTGTGTCTATATCCAAGGAAGTACAGAATTTTGTCTTTCTGATGCTACCCAACTTAACCCAGTAAAGAGAGATGTAGGTTTTATACTTCCTTGAACATAAGGTGTTTGGTTCTTCTATTTCACGCCAGAATCTCCCATCGGAAATTAAAGCAGAGAGAAGGAAGGAAATATTTTCTTTACCACCCTTAGAATCACTCCATTGTGCAGCCAAGAACAAAGGAGTCACAAGAAGAGAAAGCAAAACAGGGCGTACAGGCCTCTTTAATCCATTCTGATTCTTTAACCCATTAAAGAATCCAGAATTCTTTAAATGAAGCATTCCTCTGATTGAGGGGACACTTCTGTCTGTAAAGCAGAAACATTGGAATGCTACAGGGAAAAAAGGCATTGAGATAAGAACCATGACTCACTACTTGCAAGTGAAGACTGAAATCACTAGGCTACAAAAGGCCTCCTTCATTGCTGAACAATATTTTGGCTCTGGACTTGGGACTTGCGTTGTTGCCTCCATAACAGTAAAAATAGGACACAAAGCACTATTGCTCAGACTCTAAAGGTTTTACAGAATACCAGAGAACTATAGAAGGTGAATTTTTATGAGCTGAGGGTCGTGAAGGGCATTGAACCCAGATTGTCCTCATCATGATGGCTTCTCTAATTTTTAGGTTTTTTCCCAGGCATGTGGACATCATTAACACCACTGCATCCATTTTCTAATACAACTTTTAAGCCTCATCACTACAGATGATTTCACTGATTTGGAAAGAGTTATGAACAGAATGCCAACTTTTATTTAATCTTTTTATCCAGCATCAAGTTATCTTCTTTCATGGCATATTTTATATTTGTTGACTTCCTTCCCAAAGCTAGGGTCTAAAATCGAAGCAGTGAGATTCTGACCCCATATCTTATGTCTCATGAGTTTCATTTCTAATGCCCTACCACACACTCATATTGATGGAACTGATTATCTTAACTTCACTACTCTTCTCTGTTTTCATGTTCACCTTTTCTCTTCTCTCTGTGGTTTATGTGTAATTTTTTTTCATTCTTTATCTTGTCTTTCTATAAAGTATTGTCTTACCATTAATTCTTCACCTAGAACAGATCTTTTTTTCTTGCACCCCAGCAAATGAGATGAACACCTGCTATTCTAATTTTACAGGTGGAAAAATAAAAGAACCTTCCTGAAACCGCAAAATAAGCTAGTAGCACTGTATGGATTTCTTCCTAGCCATGTGATAAAGCCCCCAGTGCTTTGGTGACATTAGCTTGATTTGAATGGTCACTGCCAAGCAACACTCCTTAGAGTTGGAAATTGTGACCTGTCGACTGAGACCATCAGACATACCCAAAGGATATCAGAGCACTAGAAGTCCAGTCACACTGTTACAGATGAAGGCCATCATGAAACAAATGCTTGTGCATTCCGAATCACACAGCTGTCCAGGCAGGGAGATCCAAAATATGAAATATGTGTGGATTTGGTAGTTTCCAGCTAGCTTTAATAAAATTCACAAGTGCAGCTGACCCAGAGTTCTGCAGTCCCAGCCAATGATTTGTCACAGCTTTATTATTTAGGTTGTACAGTTTTAGGCTTACTCAAGGGTTACAATGAAAAGATCCCAGTCAGAAACTCATGAGGTAGCCAGTTTTAAAGACATTTTTGTAATACTAGTATAGTAAATGGACTAAGTAAATGGTAAAAGACAGGTTTTGATTGATCTACTTTAAAGCTTGAATTGCAGACTACCTTAGTTTTTTAAGGCAGAGATAACTTATGAACACCAAGCATGGAAAAACAATAAAGTACAGAAAATTTTTAAGATCTTTTGCACATGGTTTCATCTTCATGCTTTGTTTTTAAGCACTGTAGATGGTGAGGTGGAGTCAAATGTTGTCTGTTTGTTTGCTTGTTTGTTTAGTGTAAACTGTAACAGTTCAGCAGTTACTTGACAGTAATCTCCAAAATTTGCTCAAAAAACCAAAACAACAGAATCAATTTTTCTGGGGGAAGCAGGGCAAGTATTGTTTTTAAAACATCACCAGTAAACATGGATCTTAGCAAATATTTTCTCTGTAAGAAACTCGAGGACTGAAAAATTGTGTTGTAGTGGAATTAATAGGTGTTTTTAATTGATTTCAAATGTGGCAGGATTTTATCCTAGGAATTCAAAATCTATTTAAAACACATTGAGATTAATTCTATTTAACTATAGCAACAGGCCATAAAACTTCCTGGGTAGTAGATGGAAACAGAGAGATTGGGGTTTTTTCCAATTAATTTTCAGAAAGATCTTAGGCTAAGTTCTTATGTACCTCAGCTAAGGGCCCAAAGATAGCTACCTTTTCATGAAAGTGGCTCAATTTACCATTGGCAACAGGAAGGAGAAAGGAGACTTGTGGATTGTTTGAAGGGAGAAAGGTACTTGAGTTGCTTGTTTGAAGCTTATCTTGGAATCCTGGAGTATTTTTGTTACTTTAGAGAAAAAAAAAAACAAAAGACCAGCTTAAATATTAAAAATTTTAGAAGTGTTTGTTTTGTAGTTAATATTTTGTTCACATGGCAGCTGATGGCTGGTCATGTAAACATGGAACTGTAGATGAATGTCGGAATGCCAGCTGAAAAAAAAGTTCTTTAAAGAGAGACTGGAATGAAAAGTTGCTTACTTGGTCGAAAAGAGAGAGGAGACTATGCCAGCTGTGGTGGAATGCTTGGGTAAATTGATCAAGCAGCAACTTGGAGAAGGCATTCGAGACTGAAAAACATTTGCCTGGATATATTTGGCAGAGTATGTAACATTTACCTCTCTGTGTGACAGTAGGCAATGTGTTTCATTTCACAAATCTTTAAGTCTCAAATAGACTATGGATCAAAGTGTGTGATAGCTTGTCCAATGCTGCTTTGTAGCACTTTTAGACCATTACCTGTGGAGATCTTCAGTGAAAAAGCAGCAGCAGCTAACCCAAGAGATTATTTGTGCCTATCCTTCTCTAGAGGAGACTTTTTATCTACAGCCAGACATATCCACTTATTTCTACATTCTCTTACTCTGTATATAAGCATAGACTCATAGGGGTAAGTGGGAATCACTTAAACGTAGATATCTGAAAAATTAGAAATATGGATTTTACTTCAATAGTTGAAAGAGGAATAAGTATATCAAATATAAATTCATCTGATCTTCCTTGGGCACATATTTTAAGATAAAATGTATTGTCTTCTAGGAATTTTCTTTTCATTAGAAAAGATGAATTGAGATTCAAGATTTTGAATACTAAAGACAAATTTTAAATTAGTATGTTAGGAAAAATAAATTTCCCCAATAACTTCTATACTAACTGACATGAATTTTCTGCTCTTGAACACATAGCTGATAGAGCTACTTTCTAGTAGAACAGAAGATGATATAAGAATTGGAGGACTCTGCAAGCTGCACACAGATTGAACAGCCAAACTGATCATGAGTAGTGACCTCAGGATGACTGGGTGGTCACTTCAGAAAAAAATCTAGTTATCTGTGTAATTAATAAACCACTTATGTGGAAATGTAAAATCGTAATCCAGCTTGTGAAAATATAACATTTGATAAATTATACTTCCTTATAAAAGAAACAGGTTATGAAATCTTTTGAAGTGAAAAATTTCCTATGGCAAATCTTGCTGTCTGTGGTAAGAGCAGTTTGAGACACCAAGATACCTACAGTACTCATTTCACGACCAAGAAGGTGAACCTAGCAGAAGAAGTAATTAAAATAATACATTGGTATATATGTCTTTCAAACTCAGGCAAGTTTCAGCAGTCCTTGATTTATATGCTCAGAAAAGACCATGAATAATCAAAACCGCAACCACACCTTAAACTGACTAATGAGGTTAAAAAAAACCCTGAAGATCCTAGGAGATATGCTGAAAATGATTACTTTGTTCTGGTAATAAAGCTAGGATTTTAATATAACTAGAATAGGAGTGACAGAGAGAAGTGTTCTCTTTGGAAAAAAGTAGTTAGGACAAGACGCAGCTCAGTAGCTTTTGAAGATATGTTATCTCGGGGCATTCTACAATGATAAGTAGTAAGGAGATTAGGTTTAAGTCTCAGTGACATTTTCTGATTTACTGGATTAAGTTTGTATTTCTTTTTAACCTTATTTCCAATGTTATAATCACTAAGTGAACTTTGTATTCTATTGTGTACCTGAATATATTTTATTTTGTTTTAAACTTGCCTGTTCTTTTAAAGTGGACTCAGGGGTAACTAATAACTAACTGATGTCTTTTTTTGCATCCATTGAGGATGTCCAAGTAAATAAAATTTCATGTAAAAAATGAATTATGGGTACCTGAGAATCAAGAAAACTAGCTGAGTTCTATTTCCTACTAAACCTTATTTTGCTTCATAGAGTTGATAATATTTGCTTTAGAGATATATATATATATAAAAAAGAAATTCCTCCCAGTGAACATATTCTGACAAACATCTGGCCATGGAGAGACAGACTGTGATATCCGGAATTATCCATAGTTTCACAGACTTGTTAGATTTGCTAGGAAGTTTAAAAACAAGTTAAATTCAAAGCTGGCTAAAAGATTAAAGGGTTGAGAAAGATAAAATTCCAGATTGTGCATCAGAAAAGGAGGAAGGGTATTAGAAAAACAGGGTTGAAGCCAAGGTTTAAAAAAAAAAAAATTACTTGAAGGAAGAACAATAAATCACAAATTTTATATAGTTGAAACATATGCAACAAACAGTAGGGCAGTAAATGTAAGGGGGGGGAACTGTAGTATTTGATTATTTTAAAATATTATATGAAACAGATATATTGCAAGTAGTTTTGCAAATATAGCTACCCAATTCTTCAGTCTTTGGGAACACATCAATCCCTGTGAAATGTTTTGGTTTTCACTCCTACCAACATTTCCTAAAAAATAAAATTAAAAAAAAAAGATTGAAGCAAGAAATGGTGAATGCTATTCATGTTTAGGTTTAGAAAAAAGTTTCCATTCTTCACAAAATAAAAAAAAAAAACAAAAACATATATTTTGAAAACTAGTTTCCAGTACAAGACAGTATTAAGATGTAAAAAACTGTACATCAAGCCTTTATTTTTAAATAGAATCAGGCAAAGAGACTTTTGTAAAGGTATTCCAGGTGGTAGTCCTAAACACAGGACCGATGCTCTACTGTAATTGTAAGCCTGGTTAGATTTGATCAGAAAATACATCACTCTCAGAATCATAACATCATAGAATAATTTAGGTTAGAAAAAAGCCTTTGGAGGTTTCTTAGCCTACTCCCTGCTCAAAACACATCTGATTAGGCCCATGGCAGCTGATTCTTGAACACCTTTAAGGACATACATCCTACAACTTCTGTGAGCAGCCTGCCTCGGTATTTGAGCATCCTCATTATAATTTTTTTTTCTTAATATCTGATCAGTATTTCCCATGTCCCAGCTTGGTTTTTTTTAATCATCCTCATTACAAGAAGAGTCCCAGACGCTGTCTCCATCCCAGCATATATTTAATCGTTTTATTATAGCAGCATATAAGTGTGAAGGTATTATTATGTTGGGGGGTTTGTTTGTTTGTGTGTTTTTGTATGCGTGTTTTTGTTTGTTTGTGAAGACATTAGCTTTTAATACTACCAAGGAATGTTTAATGATGACAAATCAATATTTTCTAGGGGGAAAAAAAACCATGACTAAATTTAATCAGCGTTCAATATATCCTACTTTGATTATTACGTGAATCAGAAATCATCTGAATGTCGAAGTAAAACTGATGATTCATAAATCTTCATGTTGCTGATTTCTATTTAATTGAGTTTTAAAACACAAATAGTTGTGCAGGAGTAATGAAACTGTTTGTTAACAACTCATTCAGATTCAGACTACTAGTATGAGTGTTTTCGAGACATAGGTTGGGGTTTTCTGCATTGCTTTTCAACCAATATGTTGGCAAATCTTACTGTATATAATTTCAGCCGAAATGGATCTTGAACAATGACACATTGATATTAATTTTGTTGAAAAAAGTTTCTCCTTAACACTATAAGTTTATCAAGTAAAGTGCCTGGACACACTGTTTGTTCTTTCTTGATGTTAACTTGAACGAGTAGTAGGGTTTCTTTGGTGGCTTAATGAATGCAACTCATCATGCTAGACAGGCATCCAGCATTGCCACAGGTCTACTGCCTATAAGCAATATACTTCCTTCTGTTCTGATCTGTGTCTTTTATTTAAAAGGTCTTTTTTGTCCTTTTTACTGCATTTGCAATTTCTCAATGTCAATCTACCTCTGGCCTAGTCAATAATGGAGTTGCAACTTTATTGTGAAGGACTGAAGTAATTCTTTCCCTCTCCACTTACCTGATATCCTTTGCATGTTGCCAGTGACCCTAGCTATCTCTTTTATCCCATCAGCTGTAATATGTATTCACAGGACACCTTTCCTTAACAGGTTGGCAGAGCCATAACAATTTTTTCAAACATCCTGCTTCAGACACTTTCCAAATATGCTTAATTCACAACTGTGACTTTATGAGGTTTTTCATCTGTATGATTTTTTTCCCCAGAACTGTTCTATTCCTGCACTTTAAGTTTAGAATCATCTGCGGAAATAAGTATAACTTACACCTGTAGATATGACATGACATGAATGAGGATAAGACAATATTAACCTCAATGAGTTGACTTCTTATTTTACAGAAAGGAGGGGTGGAATGTTGGGAAAGAAGAGCACTGATTTCAACTGAAAAGCTTTTTTTTCTTTTTTCCCGAAGAAAAAATACTAAGAATTTCCTTTACATTGCTTTTGCTTTGAGAATGTAAAGAAAGAAGTGTGATGGAGGATTACAGAAATATGCAATAACATTTAAATACAATACTTTGAATTAACAAAGTTTACATGTAATTATAACTATATTTGGGAGCTGGCAAAATATCAGTTCCTTTTTGACATCTCCTAGCCCACTAGTGGCTCAGAACAGGTTTAGTAACATTGGTTAAAAGAAACCAATATCAATTTGTCTATTTCTAGTGCAGTTTTAACATAGTATAGTATAGATTGGCATAAATCTAAAAAATTATGTAGCTTCTATAAAATACAGAGCTCTTTTGGTCTGCATATATTAGAAGTTATAATAAAAAATATTACTGCAAAGAACAAGAAAGGGGAAAATATTTTCAAACATCAACCACAAAATGCATTTATTTACAAATCTGAGTACTCCATGATGGAAGCACTCATTTTTATTTTATTTTTTTATTTCAAAAAAATGAAAAACATATGTGAAGTGTTTTATAATATTTTTCAGCATACCAAGAGGTTTTTATTCAATTAGTGTGTGAAACAAAGTTAAAATGAACTCACATCTTTGACATTTCAGTGTTGTGTGAGGTTTTTTTTACAGGTTTTAGATTTACGACAGTATTGCAATTCAGGTATGTTTAGACTACACAAGAAGGGGTGTTATTTTCAGGAAGAGATTAGAAGAAAATCCTAATTCAGTCATGCTACTTCTAGAAAGCAATTTGCTTTATTGTCTGAAGGTATATCTGCATCCTTGTTGCAGTAGCTCAATATTAATTATGTACACTCTAATATATCTTAATGCAGTGGTAGTCATATTTCACCTAACATAAATTATTTGGGAGCAAGAAGGTCCAGCTGCTCCTTAAGAGCACCAGAAGCTGAGGGTGATGTCCAAGGCAGCTGCAGAAGAGGTCTTCATCAGCCAGGGCCCACCCTATAGTACATAGTGAGGGACCAAGGTAGATCTGGAGATAATGGCCAGGTCCAGCCAGGAGTCTAGTCATAAGGATATACCATGGGGATATGGCAGGGCCAAGGTCAAGCCTGGAAGTCAGCCAATAGGTCAGAGTTAAGCTCTTATGCAGGACAGGTCTCTCATGATGACAGAGAAAGATAAGGTCAGGAAGTCAGTACACGGATTGGGGTTCTGATGATGAGACTCCATGGCCAGGCAAGGGAATACTTGCAGCTGAGCAGAAGATCAACGCTATTCCAACATAGCTCAAGAAGGGGCTGATGGCCCCAGGAAAAAAGGAAATGGAGCCTTTGGGCCCATAGCTGTGGCTGGAAGCCTTAGGTGAGGTTGGCCAGGCCCATAAAGGCTTATTAATGTACTCAGACCCCTGACAACAACCTGAAAATCTTAATACATAGTGATGACAAGTTTTATATTTGTTCAATTGCCGAGGTGAGTATCTCCAGAGAGGACGCCTTTAACACCGGAGCGGGGGGAAGCACAGCGTCCAGGAGCCTCAGTTCAGAGCGGCAAGAGGGACCGAGGGAGCCTCAAGTCCTCGACAGGACTTGCCCAGGAGCCGGCAGCTCCGCTGACGCGAGCAGTGACTCACAGGGGGCGGTGCCAGGAGTGACGGCACCAGCCCTCAGTGGGTAAAACCCATCCCAGGGAGCGCGAGCGACCAGGAGCGCGGCGAACAGGGCGTGGCATGTCAGTCAGGGCGTGGCGCAGCAGTTTGCGCGGCAGTTCGCGCAGGCAGGGCGAGCGGGCAGCGAACGGGATGGTGAGCACTCGCCTAAGGACCAGGGCCCGCTCTGGGAGCTCTGCCCCGGTGGTGGCCAGTGTAGGCACCCAGATAGAGCCAATGAGAGGGGAGGCTGCGGCGCAGACCTCGGAGTGTAGAGAGTGCCTCGACTGGTCTTTTAAGGCGAGGGTGCGCAATGGACAGGGCTGCACTCGGTGCGCCCTGGTGGAGGTCCTCCTGCAGCAGGTGGCTGAGCTGCGGGAGGCTGTTGGAGAGCTAAAAGATGCCAGGGAAGCTGGGAGGAAGCTGGGCTGCTTGCTCCAGGCCCAAACTGCGCAGGGGCTGCAAACGTCCAGCACTGCTCATATAGGAAAGAAGGAGGGCAGCAACCCAGGAAGCTGGGAATTAGTCACGAGAAAAACGAACAAAAAAAGGAGGAAGAGGACAATTAAGGACAAGGGGCCTCCTCCTAAATCTGATGTCCCCACCCAGAACTGCTTTGCAGTTCTGCAGGGGGCTAATGAGAAAGCACCCACCACACCTAATGAGCATCCTGCTGATGCACCAGTAAAGAGGATCGCTACTGGTGCCTCCAGGAAAAAGCGGAGGGTCATAGTAGTAGGGGACTCTACTTTGAAAGGCACAGAGGCACCCATCTGCCGGCCTGATCCAGTCTTGAGGGAGGTGTGTTGCCTGCCAGGGGCTCGGATCAGGGATGTTGCCTGCTCTAGTAAGTCCTGCTGACTATTACCCCCTTCTAGTGGTCCATGTGAGTCCTAGAGATATAGATAGCAGTAGCCTGGAGAACATTAAGGACTACGGAGCCCTGGGAGAGGTGATTAGAGGCTCTGGAGCTCAGATTAGTTTTTTCACCGATTCTCCAGGACAAAGGGGAGGACCTTAAAAAAGCTAGGCACGTTTGGCAGGTTAATAAATGGTTAGAATGGTGGTGCCATAGTCAGGGGTTTGGCTATTTAGAACATGGGGCTCCATTTGGGAGGCCAGATCTACTGGAGGCTGGTGGAGCTGGTCTGACAAAGAAGGGGAAGAGCTGTTTTGGTAGGAGGCTTGCCAGGCTGGTCAGGAAAGCTTTAAACTAGATGTGTTGGGGGAGGGGAGCATTGATCCATCCCAACACTCCTGGTCAGTTGCCAGCACCTGTAATAAGTGCTTGGAGCGATGTAGAGATGTTCCAGCTGCCCCAGCCATTGAGTTGGCTCCATTTGGAGCTCGGCTAAGGTGCCTCTATACAAACGCCCGTAGTATGGGGAACAAACAAGAGGAATTAAGAGATGTGTGCAAGGCTACGGGAATATGATGTCATTGGTATCACAGAAACATGGTGGGATGGCTCCTATGACTGGAGTGTTGGAATGGAAGGTTACAGGCTGTTTAGAAAAGACAGGCCAGGCAGACGGGGAGGGGGTGTTGCTATCTATGTCAGTGATAGGCTAGAGAGTATGGAACTCTGCCTGGGGACGGGTGATGAGGTAGCAGAGTGTTTGTGGATCAGGATCAAAGGGAAAACAGCAACAGGGGACATTACAGTGGGGATCTGTTACAGGCCGCCTGATCAGGAGGACTCTGTGGATGAAGCGCTCTGCAGACAGATAGGAGCAGCCTCACGCTCGCAGGCCCTTGTCCTCATGGGGGACTTCAACCATCCTGACATCTGCTGGAGGGACAGTACAGCCCGGCACAAGCAATCCAGGAGGTTCCTCGGTTGTGTGGAAGACAACTTCCTCTTTCAAGCAATATAGAAGCTGACGAGGAGAGGTGCCATGCTGGACCTTGTGCTCACCAACAGGGAGGGACTGGTTGGAAATGTGACGCTCCAGGGCAGCCTTGGCTCTAGTGATCACGAGATGGTTGAGTTTGAGATCCTCAGGACAGTGAGAAGAGCATGCAGCAAGCTCACTGCCCTGGACTTCAAGAGAGCAGACTTTGCCCTCTTCAGAAACCTGCTTAGTAAGGTTTCATGGGATACAGTCCTAGAGGGCAGGGGGGCCCAAGACTGCTGGTCGATATTCAAGGAATCACCTGCTACATGCTCAAGAGTGTTGCATCCCGACTAGAAGAAAGTGCAGCAGGAGGGCCAGGAGACCTCCATGGATGGGCAAGGAGCTGCTGAGGAAACTTAGAGGGAAAAAAGAAGCTTGTAGAAGGTGGAAGCGAGGACAGGTGGCCTGAGAAGAATATAGGAGCATTGCCCGGGAAGCTAGGGACCAGGTTAGGAAAGCTAAGGTCCAGCTAGAATTAGGTTTGGCAAGGGATGTGAAAGATAACAGGAGAGGATTCTATAGGTACGTAGCAAATAAAAGACAGACTAGGGACAATGTGGGCCCTCTCCAGAAGCTATCAGGAGAACTGGCTACCATGGATTTGGAGAAGGCAGAGGTTCTTAATGACTTCTTTGCCTCAGTCCTCACCAGCAAATGCTCTGACCACACCACGAAAGTCTTGGAAAGCAAATGCAGGGACTGTGAGAATGAAGACCTTAGGCCCACTGTAGGAGAGGATCAGGTTCGAGACCATCTTAAGAACCTGAACGTGCACAAGTCCATGGGACCTGATGAAATCCATCCACGGGTCCTGAAGGAGCTGTCAAATGAAGTTGCTAAGCCACTGTCCATCATATTCGAAAAATCCTGGCAGTCAGGTGAAGTTCCTGATGACTGGAAGAAGGGTAATATAACCCCCATTTTCAAGAAGGGGAAGGTGGAAGAGCCAGGGAACTACAGACCAGTCAGCCTCACCTCTGTGC